>NC_066509.1:41051782-41104282 GCF_024679095.1 Eriocheir sinensis
TTTCAGTTGCCAGCATTTCCATGTTTCTTAAGGGACTTCGTGGTGCAGTGGTTAGCACACTGGATTACAACCGAGAGAGCCTGGTTCGAATCCTGGCGGAGTGGAAAAATTTGGCCGGCTTTTCCTATACCCTACGCCCCTGTCCACCTAGCAGTGAATGGGTACCAGGTATTAATCGGGGGTTGTGTCCCGTCTCCTGGGATCTGTTCCCTTCTCCTATAATTCCTTCCCCTTCTGTCTCTCTCCGGCATATGACCACAGACGTTGCGCCAACTGAACGAAACTTTCCAACTTTTCCCCTACGGAAGAGCACAGAGCTCATAGTACCGATCTTTGCGTAGGACTGAGACCACTCACACACAACACACCGTGACAACGAGGTCACAACTCCTTTGCCTGACGTCGCGTACCTACTCACCGTTAGGTGAACAGGGGCTACACGTGAAAGAAGATAAACCCAACTTATCTTCACCCGCTCGGGGAATTGAACCTTGAACCCCGGTCCTTCTGGTTGAGGCAGACGCTGTATCCACTGAGCTATCACGTGTGTGTGTGTGTGGGGGCAAAACGTGTGTGTGTGTGTGTGTGTATTAAAATATTGTGTTAATAAACAAACGATCTATGCAAAGCTTAAGAAATATCTTTTCTCTCTCTCTCTTCATAGTACAGTGGCTACGCTTATAAAACCTCTAATTACAATGTTTTCAAAGTGTTAAAAGAAGAGGAAAAGAAGAAGTCTGAAAAGCGTGAGGCGCGAGGAAAAAACTAAAAAAGAGAAAAGCTAATTAAAATATATTAAAACAACTTTCCGCTGACTCCTAAAGACTCGGGAAACAAAACGAAAAGGTTATGAGCGGGAAAATTTCCTTCATAAAACGACGCCGAAAAGATTAAACTGTTTCTCGGCCTATGAAAGAGGAGGAAGAGGAGATTAGCAGGAGGAAGAAGGAGGTTGCGATTATCTGATATTGAGGGCTGTGCATTATTATGTACTACTACAAATACTACAGTGTTTACTATTACTACTACTATTACTACTGCCAATAATAATAATAATAATAATAATAATAATAATAATAATAATAATAATGATAATAGTAAATAATAATAATACTGACACTTGTCACCAATCGATGTTCTCTTACCTGAAATGAGAAAAAAATACATTAGTAATTTTCTTAAGAAATACATCTATCCATCTGTTTTTACATTTCGCGATTGATTTAGTTTTTATTCGTTAGGCTGAAAATTTACATGTTAAAGATGTATTTTAATAGTAAATTCGTCCAAGGAACAACTACAAAAATAAGGGGTTGGGGTGCGGGGGTCCGACGCATGTGGAAGGTTGGGACGGTTGTGCTTGGGGGTGGAGGAGGGTGGCTGGGTGCAGTGGTGGGGCTGATGGGGACTGAAGAGCAGCCTGTGTGTGTGTGTGTGTGTGTGTGTGTGTGTGTGTGTGTGTGTGTGTGTGTGATGCAGTATATATAGCAGGGATATAGTAGGGAGAATAAAAAGAGGAAAGTCATTATAAACATTTTTCCTGCAGAAGAAAATTAAATTTAAAAAAACGCGAAAACAACACCTCTGAATCATGAGAGAACACTGAACAAAAATAGTTAAATATATTGATTATTACGAGAGAGAGAGAGAGAGAGAGAGAGAGAGAGAGAGAGAGAGAGAGAGAGAGAGAGAGAGAGAGAGAGAGAGAGAGAGAGAGAGAGAGAGAGAGAGAGAGAGAGAGAGAGAGAGAGAGAGAGAGAGAGAGAGAGAGAGAGAGAGAGAGAGAGAGAGAGAGAGAGAGAGAGAGAGAGAGAGATGGATGAACGGACACATTCGAAGCTTCGGACATGGCTCGGTGGAGAGGATGAGTAGGAGGAGGAGACGGGGGCTCGGAAGAGGAAGAGAAGAGGAGAATGACGGTGAGTGAGGTGAGAAGAGGAAGGAATAGTACCATGATGGCAGCCGGAGGAGTAGGAGAGAGGGAGGGAGGGAGGAGGAGGGTAGAGGGCTAAGTGAGAGGGATTTTGGAGGCAGCTTGGCCTTGGTGGCGAGGGTTCAATGAGCCTTGAACGGCCTTCCTGCTATCTTGCGGGGCAGGCGAGTACAGGCAGGGCCGCCGGAGCCTGGCAAAGGGTTAGAGATTTCAGTGTAAATACGAGACTCGCCATGCATGCAAAGTGGCCGGTGGAGGTGAAGATGGTGGTGGTTCAATTAATACTCAGTTTTGTTGTAATGGTTAAAAGGGATTGAATTGGTGGTTGTGATTATGGTAGTAGTAGTAGTAGTAGTAGTAATAGTAGTAATATAAGCAGTGGCAGCAGTATAAAAGCAAAACTATTAAAAGATCGGGCAGTATTTACCATATTTACGTTTGTTTCATATTTGTACAACTTTCACGTAAAACTAAATCCAGTGGCGTTCATATAACTTTTTTTTTTCACCGTCCATTTGCTTTCGTTTTCTTCCCTTTATTTCCGCTTCCCGTTACATGAATTCCTTTTTTTTTTACATATTTTCATTCCAAATCGCTTTATTTCGCATACAAGTTTACAGCTAAACTATAACCATCTTTCTGATTGTTTTCATACTTTTCCATTATCATTTCTAATACTGTTCCTTCGGCCCTGTTTGATTCTTTTCTCATCTTGTTGTTTTACTGTCGTTGCGTTACTCGATTTTATTCACGCCGTTATCCTCACTGCCTCCTCGCCTCGCTGAATTATCTACATCCTCGCTTACCGCTGCCTCCTGTTATTGTTCTGCACGTTCTGTTATTCCTCATCCCTTCGCTGTTTCCTTTCAACTTCACTCACCGTTCTGTTTCCTATTCCAGTTTCGTGTTTCATGTATCGGCGACGCGAATGCCTCTAACCAAGCCACAAAAGAATATATTTCTATGCTAATTACTCGGCGGTGAATATTTCCATGGGAAAGTTGGGGGGATGGAAGGAGGGAGGGAGAGAGAAAAGGGGGTGGAGAGGGAAGGTGGGAGAGGGAAAATGGGAGAGAAGGAAGGTGGGAGAGAGAAGAGAGTGAAGAGAGAGAGAGAGAGAGAGAGAGAGAGAGAGAGAGAGAGAGAGAGAGAGAGAGAGAGAGAGAGAGAGAGAGAGAGAGAGAGAGCAGTTCAACCAAAGAATTCCGTTTGTTTGGAAGTGGATACACAATGGTTAGCGTGACGGCCCCGCGTGCAGGAGCTCCAGGAGTGTCTCGGGTTCGAATCCTGGCCGCCTCACAGCTGAGGGTTTTGAGTCACCGCCGAGTGGCCGCGACTTAAACACACACACACACACACACACACACACACACACACACACACACACACACACACACACACACACACATACACACACACACACAGACGCATACAATCATCTGAAAAGGGCTCTCTCTCTCTCTCTCTCTCTCTCTCTCTCTCTCTCTCTCTCTCACCCTGCTCCCTCCTCCCTGTAATAAGTGACCTTGTGACCCTGTCTTATTGAATTGCCGAAGAGGAGGAGGAGGAGAGGAGGAGGATAAAGGGACGTGGAGGAGGTGAGAGGAACATGATCTGAAATGGCAAACACGCGAATATATTGCCTGCACACACATACATATTCACATACGTACATACATACATTCTTACAAATATTCATACACACATACATAGACAGTTGCAAACCGACACATACATAAACATATACATAGTTACGTCTTCCAGTCATCCATCGATCTATTCATGTCAACATTCATACATACATACATACATTATTTCCTCTGTAAACCAACCTTACCCGAACCGCAACGCTTGGAAATGTACACACACACACACACACACACACACACACACACACACACACACACACACACACACACACACACACACACACACACACACACACACGCACTGCATCAATCTTACATTTACGGAATTATGCAAACTCCATTTATTCCGTTTTTCCTTCCCTCTCCCTCCTCCCTCCCTCTTTCCTTTACTCCTGTCCTCTCTCACTGCCGTTATCTATACTCTGTCTATCTATCCATCCATCTGTTAATCCATAATTCCTATTTTTTTTCCTATTTATTCATTCATTCCTGTTTTCGTGTCTTCCTGCCTTTCGCCCTCTAAATTTTCCTCTATCCTCTCCTTCCTTTCCTCTCTTTCTTCCTAGCTCTGTGATCCTTTTCTCCTTCACATCTTTCTCTTCTTCACTCTCCCTCTACTCTCTTCTTAGCTCCCTCCCTTCTCTTTCTCCCCTCTTACTTCCATCCTTTATTTTCTTGTTTCTTCTCCCATCCTCCTTTCCCTCTTTTATCTAAACATTATATTTTCTGCCTTTTTTATTTCTTCTTTCCTTTATTCTCTCTCCCTCTGTCCTTCACTTCTGTGCCACTTCTTCCTTCATTCCTTACACCCTTTCTTCAGTATTCTTTTCTCTCTCTCACCCTTGCTTCTTCCTTCCCTTTTACCACTCTTCTCATTCTCTCTCCCTTTCCTTCCCCCTACATTACCCACATTTTCTTCTACTCTTCCATCACTTCTAACGATCCCTCTTCCTCTCGTCTTCTCTCTCTCTCTCTCTCTCTCTCTCTCTCTCTCTCTCTCTCTCTCTCTCTCTCTCTCTCTCTCTCTCTCTCTCTTTGCCTCCGTTCTCTCCCTCTTCTCCCTCATTCCCTCCGTTCTTTCCTCCCACCCTCACCTTCCATCTTCCCTACCCTTCAGTTTAAATCCCCTCCTTCCCTTCCTTCCCCTCCCTCCCTCCCCCTCCCTCTTTTCCCTTCCCTCCCTCCTTCCCTCCCTCCTTCCCTCCCTCCCTCCCCTCCCTCCTCCCTCCCTTTCTTTCCCTTACTTCTTAGAAAAAATAAAGCCCGAGAAACTGAACAACACGTGAGAAGGGAAATCTGAACACAAGCAGTACAACACCGGATAATTATAAAAAAAAAAAAATTATCACGTCAGCAGCCTTCTGTTACACACACACACACACACACACACACACACACACAAAGTCGCACTGCATCCGTCTTATATTAACGGTATTATGCAAACTCATAACTGTTTTTTTTTTTTCTCTCCCTTTCACTCACTCCATCCTTCTTTCCTTCCTGTCCTCCCTCACTGCTGTTATCTATACTCTATCAGTCCATCTATCAATCTATCTATCCTTTCTATTTTTTTTCATTTATTCATTCATTCCTCTTCATTTCCTTCTTCCTTTTGCCCTCGAAATTATCTTCTATCCTCATTGTCTCTCCTTCCTCCCCTCTCTTTTTTTTCCTAGCTCCTCCTTCATAAATTTTCATCCCCTCCTCCATCTCTTCCGACTGTTTCTCTTCTCTCGCCTCTTTCTTCTCTCACATTTTTTTTTCTTTCACTCGTCACTCACGTCGATCTTTTTCCTCATGCACGCTTGATCCTCCTCACTCTCTCCATTGGCTTTCATCTCTTCTCGCTCCTTTCTCTTCAATCATTCCACCTCCTCCTCCTCCTCATCACTCTCTCCGTTGACTTTCATCTCTCCTCGCTCCTTTCTCTTCCATCATTCCTCCTCTCCCTCCTCTTCCTCCTCATCACTCTATTGGCTTTCATCTCTCCTCGCTCCTTTCTCTTCCATCATTCCTTCTCTCCCTCCTCTTCCTCCTCATCACTCTCTCCATTGACTTTCATCTCTCCTCGTTCCTTTCTCTTCCATCATTCATCCTCCCCCTCCTCCTCCTCTTCTTCCTCAACCTCATCCTCCTCCTCTTCCTATCTCCTCCTCCTCCTCTTCCTCCTCTTAATGTCTCCCATACATCTCCCCTCAATTCCCACACTTCCTCCGGATCTCCTCATTCTCCCTACATCGCTACCTCCTCCTCCTCCTCCTCCTCCTCTTTCTCCTCTGCCCCCCCCCCCCAGTAGTGAGGGAGGTCTTAGCACTGTCCTGATCCTCCGTAAAGTGTTCGGATCCTTCCAAATATAACTTTTATCCAAGAACTTAGGTGTGCCCTCGTTATCACGCGCCCAGGAGGAGGAGGAAGAAGAAGAAGAAGAAGAAGAAGAAGAAGAAGAAGAAGAAGAAGAAGAAGAAGAAGAAGAAGAAGAAGAAGAAGAAGAAGAAGAAGAAGAAGTAAATGCAGGCCTGAAAAGTAACCAAGAAAGACGTTGAAAGAGATTGAAAAATTACCATTCAAATGTAATCTATGTTGTGAATGAGATATTGCGACGGAGAGAGAGAGAGAGAGAGAGAGAGAGAGAGAGAGAGAGAGAGAGAGAGAGAGAGAGAGAGAGAGAGAGAGAGAGAGAGAGAGAGAGAGAGAGAGAGAGAGAGAGAGAGAGAGAGAGAGAGAGAGAGAGAGAGAGAGAGAGAGAGAGAGAGAGAGAGAGAGAGAGAGAGAGAGAGAGAGAGAGAGAGAGAGAGAGAGAGAGAGAGAGAGAGAGAGAGAGAGAGAGAGAGAGAGAGAGAGAGAGAGAGAGAGAGAGAGAGAGAGAGAGAGAGAGAGAGAGAGAGAGAGAGAGAGTATATGACGGAGGAGGAACAAGAAAACACCCACATCCACAAACTCTCCATTCCCTTTACCCTTCTTTTCTCCTCCTCTTCCTCCTCCTCCTCCTCCTCTTCCTTCCCTTCCTCCTCCTACACGAGTCTTAGTGAGTAGCAGCGTTCGGAGCCTCGCCAAGGGGCCTTTGAAGCCTCACTCGCCGCCCCGACACACCCCGAGGCTCCAGACCTTACGCGGCGTGTTTCGAGGCGTCTTCGAGAATTTGAAGAACTTGCTCGTCCAAAAGATTCCTCCGAGAGTTGAAATATTAGGCTAGGCTTCTTTCATTATTATGCTCTTTATAGTAGTGATGGTGGTGCTGTTGATGGTGGTACTCGTGGGGGTGGTAGTAGCAATAGTAGTAGTAGTAGTAGTAGTTGTAATGATAATATTAATAATTCTTGTTAAATCAGTGGTAGTAGTAGTATTTGTAGCAGTTGAAGAAGTAGTATTTGTTCTTTTGCTTGTACTAATATAGTCTAGTTCCTAATAGAAGCGGTAGTCGTAGTAGAAGTAGTAATGATAATAGTAAAAGTAGTACTTGTAAAATCAGTTGCAGTGGTAATAGCAGAAGTAGTCGTAGAAGTAGAACCAGTAGTAGTTATTTAATGTCGTAGCTGTGGTTTGTAATGGAAGCAACATCTGTATCTGGACAATAATGCACAGGGCAACTATCAGGTGCATAACACGCATAACATCGGCAGTAGTAGTAGCTAAAGTAGTAGTAGTAGTAGTAGTAGTAGTAGTAGAAGGGCATACGGTGAAAGAATCCAACATGTGGATCAGGGCAGCTTCACCCCCCTCGTCTTCACCACATCCGGCGGGATGGGTCCCAGGGCCCAATGCTTCTACGCACGCCTCGCGGAACTAATCTCAGAAAAGAAGCATTAGCCAAGGAGTCACGTTGTCGCCTGGATGATGTGTCGCCTCTCGTTCTCCCTGCTCAGGTCGGCCATCCTATGTCTCAGGGGCACCAGACACTCTGGCCCAAAAGCCACCAACATCTCCAATATGGACTATGAAGCCACAGTGGTGGAGAGTGACATTAGGGTGGGTCGGGAGTGACTTGAGTAGGGAAGGAAAGGGGGATCTAGACGTAATAGATGATGGGTGATTTAGTGTCAGGTAGTATTAGTGATATGGTTGGATGCCACAGTCATTAGCGAACAGAGTTGGGGCTAATGACCTCCGAGCTATGGAGCCCTCCATGATTATGTGTCGGGAAAATAAACATGGGTGGAGGTATCATTTATGTAGAAAAAAAAAAGTAGAAGTAGTAGTAGTAGTAGTAGTATACTACTGCTACTACTACTACTACTACTACTACCACTACTACTACTACTACTACTACTACTACTACTACTACTACTACTACTACTACTACTACTAATAATAATAATAATAATAATAATAATAATAATAATAATAATAGTGAGTGAAGGGAGTAGATGCAGCAAAAGGGCGAGGGAAGGAGGAAAAGGAGGAAGATAAGGAAAGGAAGAAAGTGGAGGAAACGGGAAAGAGGAGGTGGGGAAATACTAATCTACCACCGCCATTTACAAACAAACAAACACACTCAATAACTCACCTGAGCTGACCGCTCTATCACGGTCGGTTAAGGCCATATCTCATTCTCTCTCTCTCTCTCTCTCTCTCTCTCTCTCTCTCTCTCTCTATCTCATTCATAAATATATAAATGAAATTTCACTGGAATATAAAAATAGTTTATACTTTACTATCAAGACTATTGAAAATCTCTCTCTCACACACACACACACACACACACACACACACACACACGCACGGCCCTGTAGCTTAGGGGTAGAGCGTCTGGCTCACAACCAGAAGGACCGGGGTTCAATTCCCCGGCCGGGTGAAGATAAGTTGGGTTTATCTTCTGTCACGTGTAGCCCCTGTTCACCTAGCAGTGAGTAGGTACGCGACGTAAGGCGAAGAGTTGTGACCTCGTTGTCGCGGTGTGTTGTGTGTGAGTGGTCTCAGTCCTACCCAAAGATCGGTACTATGAGCTCTGTGCTCTTCCGTAAGGGAACGGCTGGCTGTCTCGAGAGAGACCCGCAGCAGACCAAGAGGTGAATTACACACACACACACACACACACACAGATCGACGATAAAGTGCACTTGCTCATGTCGGGAGGGTACCTGCTGGCGATTACGAGTCCAACACTTGATCAGTCCGTGGTGAATTACACACATTCTCTCTCAATGTTTCTCAATTATTTCCTGAATGTATCTAAGCTGTTTCTCAAGTGCTTCCCGAGACACTTTGGAAACGTCTGGGATACATTGCTGTCAGGAGAGCGAGGAGGAGGCCGACTCAAGTATGGAGGCACCTCTTACTTAATTATGTCTGTCTACCTACTGTTAAAAATCTAAGTAAGATTGAACCAGTACTTTTTTGAGATATGGGAGTCCAAAGTTTTTCCGCCAAGTTCGTGCGCCGAGTGCGACGAGTTCGTGCGCCGAGTGCGCCGAGTTCGTGCGCCGTGCGCCGAGTTCATTCCTATTCACTAAGTCAATATTGGGCTATTTGGGCTTAAGATAACACGGCATGGCAGAGCACAGGCTTGGTGGTGTCTCCCAACTTATCTAAATACTTGCAGATTAATATTTTTTCTCCTACTTTTTCCTCTTATTCCACCTCCTTTACCTCATGTAGAGGGTGAGGAGGGACCGGGGATCCAGGAGAGCGAGGAGGAGGCCAACTCATGTATGGAGGCACCTCTTACTAAGTTTACTTATGCTACTGTCAAAAAATCGGAGTAAGATTGAACCAGTACTTTTTTGAGATACGGGAGTCCAAAGTTTTTGCTCCGAGTTCGTGCGCCGAGTGCGACGAGTTCGTCCGTGCGCCGAGTTCGACTGTATTCCTCTAACTACCTACCGCTCACTTCCCCTCTTCAACCTATTAATATAACTTCTTTTTTTTCCATTGCTACATTTTGTCTCTTCCAGACTTCCTTCCTTTTTCCTTTCCCTCCTTTAAATATATGCTCAATTCCCCCTCTCACTCTGTCTGTCTGTCTGTCTGAACACTCAAGAACACAGGACACCATAACATTACATATACATCCTTATGACTCGGACGGAAAAAGGAATAGTAGCAGTAGTTGTAGTTGTAGTTGTTGGTGTGTAGTAGTTGTTGTTGGTGGTGGTGTAGAAGTGTCCATTCGTCTTCACAGCCCTATCATCTTACCCTCCGTATGGGTTGACACGTAAAGAAAAATAACGTAGTAGTAGCAGGAGGAGGAGGAGGTGGAGACTGAGAAGGAGGGTGAAGACGAGGAGGAAGAGAAAGAGGAATAGGACAAGGACGAGGACGAGGCGAAGGAGGAGAAAGAGGAGGAAGTAGGAGTGTGTATCCCTTTTCCCAAACCTCGTATTTTCTTTCCTATAAGTCACAGAGTAAGGCGCCGTAACACGCCGTCGCTCACGTTGCTCGAGGTTTCCTGAGTGTGCCTCGGTCCACTCTGCCTTTTCGTGTCTCCTTTTGTTACTTTTTGGTGTCGTTGGTGTTGTTCGGGGAAAGTTTATAAAGACTGGTCTGAAGTTTTTAGGTGTTGGTGGTGGTGCTGCCGATCTGTATATCTTTTTTAGTGTTTATCTTTTTGGTGTGTGTGTGTGTGTGTGTGTGTGTGTGTGTGTGTGTGTGTATGGTTGTGTGTGTGTGTGTGTGTGTGTGTGTGTGTGTGTGTGTGTGTGTGTGTGTGTGTGTGTGTGTGTGTGTGTGTGTGTGTGTGTGTGTGTGTGTGTGTGTGTGTGTGTGTGTGTGTGTGTGTGTGTGTGTGTGTGTGTGTGTGTGTGTGTGTGTGTGTGTGTGTGTGTGTGTGTGTGTGTGTGTGTGTGTGTGTGTGTGTGTGTGTGTGTGTGTGTGTGTGTGTGTGTGTGTGTGTGTGTGTGTGTGTGTGTGTGTGTGTGTGTGTGTGTGTGTGTGTGTGTGTGTGTGTGTGTGTGTATGGTTGTGTGTGTGTGTGTGTGTGTGTGTGTGTGTGTGTGTGTGTATTGTCTTACGTGTGGAAGGCTTCACTCCTTGGCTCATTTATAGTCTTTTATTTCGTTGCGTAGGATTTACTTTTCACATTGTTTTTCTTTACTTTCATCCTTTCCTTTTGTAATGTTTTTTTTTTTTTTTCAAGGCATAACATACCTCACTGCTTTTCTTCTGTTTTTTTTTTTTAATTGAAAGCTGTCGAGTGATTTATATTTTTACTTTACTTCTATATTTTTTTGTTGTTGTTGATTGCGTTTAGGATCGTTCTTTGGGTTCGTTTTATTATTTTTCTCTCTTCATTCTCCTTCATGTAATTTTAGTTTTTTTTTTCTTCTTATTTATTCAGTTATATATTTTTCTCTCTTCCTCCTTCACGTATTTCTTTTTTGTTGTTGTTGTTATATTTTTTTCTCTTTCGTCATCCTCATCCATATAATTTTAACTTTATTCTTCTTTCAACTTCATGGACGTTTCGATTCTTTCTCCTGTATGATTTTCCTCGCACTTCCTCCTTGCCTCGTGTTCACCTCTTTGATGTTTTGATTTTTATCTTCGAGTCCCTGCAACTTTTTATCCTTTTTTTAATGTCAGGCCATTCACCATTTTTCTTTATATCTACACACCAACATGTTTTACTTACATCTTTGTCTTTTGTTATTTTCATCTTTTTATGTTGTTTGATTTTTGTATCACTTCCTTTTCCTGTGCCTCAATATGTGATCTTTTTATGGATTTGTTTTCGCCTTTTTTCTATATATATTTTCTACCTGTCAGCATATTTCTCTAACTGCTTTTGTGTTTCTCTTCATCTTTCCTCCTTTTATTTCTTTGTAATCGTTTTACTTACGCACCATCATCCTTGTTTAGCATATTTTTGTTACTGGATTCATCTTTCATCTTTTTTTTCTATATTTTTTCTACGTAACAGCATCTTTCAGTTATTTTATTGTAGGTGATTTTTTTTATTCTTTTATTTTTATTTTTAACATTCTGTAACTTTCTTGCATGCAATTAATTTATTTCCATTTTTGCTCAACGACCTTCTAACTTTTTTTTTTGTTTGCATCCTTTCCATTCTCAGCATATTGTTTAGTATTTGTTTCTTCATTTTAAATCTTATTCATTGTTCAATTCGTATTTGTTGGCAGCACCATTTTCGTCTTTTTTTGTATCTTTCACATTGCCTCAGTGTTGGTAGTATCTCCTTTCTTTCCATTCATCGTTTTGTATTTGCTGGTGTGCTCGGCGCTTCGTTCCCCAGCACAATAAGACAACGAGAGAAATATGCATAATCACAACGCCGCGCCCACTTTGCTCGTACAGATACATATTCCAGCAGAGCATTGCCTTGTGAGGGTGCCGGGGCGCCGCGTGCAGCCCCTTGTCGGCACACACACACACACACACACACACATACACACACACACACACACATGCACGCACGCGCGCACGCACACACACACACACACACACACACACACACACACACACACACACACACACACACACACACACACACACACACACACACACACACCTGTACACGTGCCTCCAGGTGTCGCCTCTGCCTGGGAGTGTTGCTGCCACGGCCGCTGGAATATTGTCGCAGCTGTCCCGCGCCGTGACGGACGCGACACGACGTCAAGTGGCGGGCTAGGGAGGGCTTGAAATATGACATGATGGAAAGGTTGAAAGAATATAAGGAATGATAAGCAGGGAGGGAAGGCAATGGTGAGCGTCGTAACAGAACATGGACTGCTGCGGGACGTAACGAAATGAAGACGAAGTATATATGATAAAAGATATTTAGATGGGAAGGCAACAGTAGATGAGGCAAAATAAAATATACTAATGATATGGGCATAATATGAGGAGGTGGTGGCTGAGTGGTTAGCGTGCCGGAGCCGCGTCCGGGAGATCCAGGTGGGACGCGGGTTCGAATCTTGGCCGCTACACAGCTGGGATTTTTCAGCCACCGCCGAGTGACCTAAGACTACCCACATGCTGCCCTGACGACCACCCATCAACCCGGACTCTAGATTACCTCTCCAAAGAGAAGCTCAAAGATGAGCTCCGGGGGACAGTATGAGCCAAAACAAGATGGCGCAACTATAAACACTCGCCTGCGCCACAACGGGCAGGGCTGACCATCAGGCCCCACCAGTGTAAAAGCCTAACGGCGCAATAGGCGGCAACGTAAAAAAAAATGCTGCAAGGTGACAAGAGAAAGAGGAGTAGATGATAACGGTTAATAAGGTTGAAAGATAATAGCTGGTGCGACTGTCCTGCAGAATGTAGCTAAAAGATGGTGGAATAACCGATATAAGCAGATGGGATGGAAATCTAGCAGTAGGTGCGGCAACAGAACACGACTTGTTACTTTCTTTTTACAGTAAAGGAGAAGGCTCAAGGGCAAAAAAAAAAATGTCTAAAAAAAGGAAGAGTAATATATAATGTGATTCTGAATGGAAGAATTTGTCGTTAATAGGTGACCCACCCACGACGAAAAATTAATAGAATGAAGAAAGTACGAAAAGAAGAAAGGAAAAGAAGTGTGCAGAGTGGAGCGCTCAGCCTTTCATTTTTTTTTTTACTTTCAACAACGAAATTACAGAAAAAAGCATACTTAATTCGAATAAATAAGTAAATAAATATAGATAAGCATAACACAGACAGTTGGAAAAAAACAAGAGAAGACGCATGCAGAGTAGAGCGCTCAGTCTTTCAACTTTTGCAATCACTAAAGAGAATTCATAAATAAATAAAATACAGAAAAATATATAAAGATAAAGCCATATAAATAAATAAAATATACAAGTGCGAAAAAGAATCAAAAAATAAAAAGACGTGGCTATGCAGAGTTGAACGCTCAGTCCTTCAACTTTTTTTTTTTTCGCAATCACCAAAGAATTTTAAAACTCCTCGCCGCCCAGCCTTGTCCAGACTGGCGGAACAGGAGTCACTGGGCGGCGCCTGTCGCGGGGACGTTAGGCGGCCAGTTAGTGTTGAGGCGTGGGAGCCGCGGCACCGCGGGCCAAGACGGTACCTGCCAGTTTTAATTCACCTGACTCATTTACCTGCCTTACCCAGCTACCTTGCCTCTCGTTCACCTGTCTCATTACCTGTCCTTTTCTTATCTGCCCAACGCGTCTCATTTACCTAATCTTTTCATTCAGCTGTTTCATTACCTGTCCTTTCCTACCTGTCTCCTTCACCGACCTCATTACCTGCCCTTTTCTATTCGCCTTAGCTGTCTCCTCATGTCTCGTTTGCCTGGTCTACTTTCGTTCTTATCGGACAGGACTCAAAAGTGACCTGTCTCATGTTCTCTTTACGTGTCTTCTTTCCCTGTCCTCTTTAACTGACCTTGTGTTATAATTACTTCTTAGAGTCGAAAGTCAGTCCTCCACAACTATAATTCTGCTTGAGAATGTAAGCTAAAATTGTTCTGGGTAAAAGGAGGAAGTCATTAGCAAGCAAATATCATAAACAAATAAGTCAAGGTCTCAAAGAGCAAAATAGGCCGGCAACAAGTTTATGCAGGCAGTTAATTAAGTGAGTGAACTTAGCTGCACAATTACTTTTTACGGAAATGTAAAAGTGTACTTGTCTCATCTAGGTCAACAAGCCAATAATGACCACACCAGTCATCAAAAAACACGTGATGTAATTAGAAGAGCACCTAATGAATCCTGGCGTTATAAATACAATACTGCGGTTTGGCTTATGATGTTAAATTGTAAGAAAATAAGGCTGCCAAACATAATTACAATACTCCTCATACACTCCTTCCTTTTAGAATTTCTTTCCCTTTCGTACTTCAGTACAACACAACAGGTAAGAATGATTATACTGGAAGCTAACAGAAAAAGTTAAAGTAATTGCAACATGAAGATGGACGTTGTAATGAAATATAACACTAAAATTGGCCCGTATAAGAAAAAGAAAAATGCATAAAAAGTAATACAAGAAAAAAAAAATCAAACAAAAAATAATTACAGGATAGAAAAGGTCATAATCAAGCAAGGTGACACATGACAGGTGAATAATGTACCAGGTGACCTTAATTAGTGATGCATCTTCCTGAAAATGTAACCCTAAATTTTGTAAATTACATATTGGATCATAATCAGGGCAGCGAAATTACACATTATTGCAACTGGTTTCTTGTTACACCCGACAAGCTATTCCCAGCCGTCACCCTCTCCATCTCCCCTTCCCTTCCCTTCTCTTCCCTTCCCTTCCCTTCCCTTCCCTTCCATTCCAATTCCCTTCCCTCTCCCTCCCTTCCTTTCCTTCCTTTCCCTTCCTTTCGTTTGCCTTGAAGTATGAGGCAGAAAATCATCAATGCTATCATCAGTCCATCATTATCTCCAATTAATTTGCAGCATTATCTTTTTCTATATCGTGATTTACCTGACTTTGTTGATGCATATTCGCCTGGGAGTATATTTGGTCATTCTTTTCTTTCATCTTGCATCACATGTCGTCGTGCTTGTCTCATACTACCATTTCGCATTCGCCTTGGAGTATGAGGCGAAATATCATCAATTCCCTTCTTGAATCATTGCGTCATTCTATATTTGTGTCTTGTTTCGTTTCACTTCGTTCCCATCACACTGTTATTGATCCCTATTCGCCCTGGAGTATTAGGCCAAATGTCATCAATGCATCGTCCCTTCTTTTGATTAAAATGGGTTATTCGTGTTCTTCATTTTGCTCCTTTTTTTCTTTGTTTTCATCATACTTTTACTGCTTTTTATTCGCCTTGGAGTGTGAGGGAGAACATCGTCACGGCATGAAGCTACAACGAGGGCGAAGTTAAGAGCCTCGCAAGTCTTCGTCCGCCCCGCGGTGAGGGTGAGGGTCAGGAGAACTTACTGCAGACCTCACTCGCGTCGGTCGTCACGCCACAGCTCTTGAGGGGGACACACTTTAACCACATCGGGAGCGAAAACGAGAGCCCACCCGTCCTCTCCACCTCCAGTCCTCGCCCTCCACCTCGCGTCACAGACTTCAGGCTGACGCACTGCAGTCACTTCGAGAGCGAAATCAAGAGCCCACACGTCCCCCTCCACCTCCTCGTCCTCTTCCTTGTCACCTCTTCGCGGCACTGGCTTGAGGGCAACACGCTCAGGCCTAGGGATGGGCAAGTACCGTTAATTTGAGTACCGGTAGAACCGGTACCGAAAACTCAGGTACCGTTAGTACCGGTACCCGAAGAAGTATTTATTTATCTTAATGACAATATTTATAAGCAACCTAAAAAAAAAAATCGGACATGAAGAATCATCAATAAATCCAATAAATAAATCCGAGCAATCTGGTACCGATACCGTACCGTTTAACTGGTACCGTTAGTGCCGGTACTGGTACCGGTACCTGCCCACCCCTACTCAGGCCGCGCCAAAGGGGAAGACCGACACGCCAGCCATGCCAACCCTCGCCCTCTTACGCCGCGCGGTGAGGGTGAGGGTCAAGAGAACTTAATGCAGGCCTCACTCGCGTCGGCCGTCTCTGTTCCGTCAGCAGGCAAATCAAGGCCGTAAGGAGCGTGTGCACCCATCAGACGCTCGGGGCCCGCCATTACCCCCGCCGCCTCAATGGAACTTACATCACGGCGAGGGCCTGGCGAGCCGTCGCGGCGCCTGAGTGTGTCTGGGAACGGCCTGTGAAGAGTGGAGAATGGCTTGTGGGAGGGTGGGGACGGGGGGTTTAGAGGGGTATGGGGGTATGTTTGGGTGTTTGGGTGGGTGGGTGGTATTTAGAGGGGTCAAGGATGTTTTGGGGATGGTGGTGGTGGTGGTGTTGGTGGTGATGTGTGTGTGTGTGTGTGTGTGTGTGTGTGTGTGTGTGTGTGTGTGTGTGTTCGGATCAGCTCATAAGGGTTTGGGTGCAACTTGAGACATTAAGGTGACAGCAAGACTCCTCCTGACTTTGGACGTAAAAACTGAAGACTGTGTGTGTACTCTACATGAGCTCATAAAAGAATACAAACCATGAACACCGGGAAGGTAGCAATTAGCAGCCGGACGAAGCGAATTTACAAATTGGAGACGCGGGAGTTCGTTTTTCGGCTCGACAAATGGCGGCAAACTCATGAAACATTTACCAACTTACAACGAGTTTGGGGAATGAACAAGGCGGACAGGCCAGTGGGTGTGGGGGGGGGGTAAGGGGGGTACCTCTCCTTCGTCCGACTCGTGTAGTAAAGATTTAAGAACATGTATTTGAGAGACAAGAGTTTGAGTTTTAGAACAAAAGGAGATGCTTTTACGCAGACCAACTTTCGTGGTGATTTATGGACATTCCTTGAGGAACTTAGGGGGATAAGAGGGGGCAAGGGTGGGCAGATAGGGTGGGAGAGTTTGGATATGGGGTGGCACGGGAGGGTAAGGATGGGTACATAGGGTGGGCAAGGGTGGGTAGACAGGGTGGGGAAGGGTGTGCGAGGGGGGTACAAGGGCTGGGCATGTGGCGGTCATAGGTAAGCAATGGTGGATAAGGGAAGAACAGAGTGGGCATTGGAAGTTAAACAAGGTGGGCAGGGTAGGATATGGTGGGCAAGGGTGGAGAAAGGAGGGCGGTAACTTCCGTCCTGCATCAAGTCGTAAATCTGAAAACTTATGAGAAACGCAGAAGCATGTGTTTAGGTACTCCAGAAGAGGAAGACGTGTGAAAGACTACCTTGAGCTTTCGGGTCAAGAGGAGGAGGTTCAAGAGACTCAAGTGTTGCCACTGGATTAGACTAGAGTCCCTTGATAGAGAGAGTACCGACAACCCAAGGTTTGGAAGGCATTATTGGCCCTGTTATTCACCGCACTTTTCAAACGCTAGCACAAGCTCTCTTGTATTTCTGTTTCACAGCCATACGGGTCGTTCACTGAATCTGAACACACTTATTTCAGACCTGCACACCTTCCTCTTACAGCCCGCTGGGAGCCAGCAGCCAGCGGGCTCTGTGAAAATAAATAAGAGACAGTTTGTGTCTACATCAACAGGTATCGCCGACCCACCATTACGCCCTTATACTTTACCATAATTTGGTCACCAGCTGTTGTAATGTGCCGTAAGAAGGTGACAGGAGATTATTATTAGCCTTACGATTAGCCACTGTCTCAGTATAGGCGCTCAGTAACCCACGTAGCCTGTGATATAGGCCCGTCAAGGCGGGCTGCTGACGACCTTGAGAGGCGGTAGCGCTCTGAGGGTACTGAGAGACTTCAAACAAGTCTGGGTGCTTCTCTTTGAGTGTTGCTGCTGTGGTGGATGGATTAGCAATACTTATCGCTGTAAAACATTATCGGCAGCAGTTAAAGTCTTTCTCTTACCTACAAAGCCCTTCCTCGCGTAACCCTTGCCTGCAGGGAGGGACGCTGCCTCCTGAACGTCGTCAACTCTGCCTTGATATACTTGTCATGGGTCACGTGGCCGCAAGGCACTATAACCATTCGCCTGCGCCAGAACGGGCTGGGCCGACCATCAGGCCCCACCTGGAAGAAGCCTTGGGCCGACCATCAGGCCCCACCAGGAAGATGCCTACCGGCGCAACAGGCAACGACGTAAAAAAAAAAAAAAAAAAAAAAGTAGCCGAATCCGCTTCAAAAATAAGTAAAATTATTTTTTCAATACCTCCGTTCAAAGTCGGCGCGGTGTTCGAGGGTCCAATAATGGCGCCCAGCAGCCTTATACATAGGGCCGCCTGTGTCGGTACTGTCTCTATCAAGGGACTTTAGATTAGACAGCTTGTGTGTGTGTGTGTGTGTGTGTGTGTGTGTGTGTGTGTGTGTGTGTGTGTGTGTGTGTATCAGGCACTGAGTTTGAACTGGGAATATACTAAACAAGGGAAGGGAACAAAATGGAAAGGAAGGGAAGGGCTGGGCAGGGAAGAGAAGGGAAGATAAGGGATGGGGAGGTGGAAATACCTCGTCAGGTGTAACAAGAAACTATTTGCAATCCAGGAAAAGAATGGTCCAGTTTAACTAACATCATATGATGCAGTGACAGTATTCCTCCTCACACTCGAAGGGGAACAAGAAGTGGTGACAAAATGAAAGCGAAGTAAGAAAAATACAATATCAACAAAGAATGGTCCAATTCAGCCAAAGTGGTAACGACGCAGTGACACTTTTCCTTCACGTCCCACACCTTGAAGTAACAATGTGATAACAGAGGGCGGGGTAAGAATCTTCTATACTAACAGCAGGAGCCTCAGAAACAAGGTAGACTTACTAAGGGGTAAAGCTTGTTCAGAAAATTTTTACATAATAGCGATCTCTGAGACGGATAGACACTTCCAATAGAAATTTTAGATCGGAATTTGAAATAACGGGTTACCAGATGTTTCACAAAGACAGAAGGGGCAGGAAGGGAGGTGGAGTTGCGCTATATGTTTAAGACTCAATTAAATGTTTAGTTAACAATTCAGTCAAAACTAACATGGATTCAGAATCAGTTTGGGTGAACGTTTACAAAGGGAAAGAAAAACTAACTCTAGGAGTTCTGTACAGGCCACCCAACCTTAACAGGCAGGACACGAGTATATTACTACAGGAGATTGGCAGGGCGAGTAGGAGTAAAAATGTCTGCGTAATGGGGGACTTTAATTATACGAATATAGACTGGGAAGACCTAGTGGGTGACCTGGAAGCCGAGGATTTTCTTGAAGTTTTACAAGATAATTTCCTTAAGCAGGTAGTTACTGGGCCTACCAGAGGAGATAACATATTAGACTTAGTCCTAACTAATAATGAAAACTTGCTGCGTGAGTTGGAGGTGGGCGGAGAGTTAGGAAATAGTGACCACAGAACGGTTCGTTTTAGCTTAGACTGGGCGGTAACCCGCGAACCAAACCCAGTGTTAGTGCCAGATTTTAGAAGAGCAAATTACGAGGGGCTTCGAAGACATCGTGAAGGGGTAAACTGGGATAATTCAGGGATTCATGAGGACCAGAACTGTGGGTTGGAGAGCCAGGAGAACCAGGTAGAAATGTCTTACAATAATTTAGCTAGAGTAATAGCAGAGGGGCAAAGACAGCATATACCACAGCGAACACTTAGAAAAGAAAATAATGACCCTAAGTGGATGACTCGTGGACTAAAACACGAGATAGGGTTAAAGAAGGGAATTTATCGGAAAACAAAGAATGGTGAAACACATCTCAGGGGCCGGTATGTCGAACTATCTAGATTAGTGAAGAAAAACACCAGGATAGCAAAACAGGAATTATGAGATCAAAGAAGCAAATAAGGCGAAAAGTAATCCTTAGGGCTTCTTTCAGATGTATAGAGCAAAAACAAGAGAGAAAATTGGACCGCTGAAAACAAACACAGGCGAGCTAGTGGAAAACTACGAAAATATGAGCACATTGCTGAACGACTACTTTCTTTCAGTATTCACACAAGAGGATCGAACGACTATTCCGGAAAGGGCTCAGGTGTACGAGGGCGGGGATGGCGATAAATTGAGGGATATAATCATTACCAGGCAAGTAGTTCAGGATGAGATAGATAAGCTTAAGAAGAATAAGTCGCCAGGTTCTGACGGGATATTTCCGAGGGTATTAAAGGAAATAGGTGATGTACTCAGTGACCCACTAACCGACATCTTTAAGATGTCGGTAAATACTGGCTATGTGCCGAGCCTATGGAAAGTAACTAATGTGACGCCGATTTTCAAAAAGGGGGACAGGTCAGCTGCTTCAAACTATCGCCCAATCAGCTTAACATCGGTTATTGGCAAGATGCTGGAGTTCATAATAGCCTGGAACATTCGGGAGCATCTAGAGAAACATAGCTTAATTCACGATTTGCAGCATGGGTTCACTAAAGGTAGGTCATGCCTCACCAATTTCTTGTTCTTCTGCAATAAAGTATTTGAGGCGGTAGACAGAGATGAAAATTATGATGTAATCTATCTTGATTTTAGTAAAGCGTTTGACAAAGTTCCTCACCAACGACTGTTGCTTAAATTACAGGCTCGCGGAGCAGAGGGTAAAGTTTTGAACTGGGTCAAGGCGTGGCATAGCAATAGGAAGCAAAGAGCGCAAATCAATGGTAAAAGATCTGACTGGGGATGTGTTACGAGTGGGGTCCCACACGGTTCGGTATTAGGTCCACTTTTGTTTATTATTTATATCAATGACTTAGATACAGGAATTTGTAGTGATGTCAGTAAGTTTGCAGATGATACCAAGATCGGTAGAGAAATTGACTCGGATCAGGACGCTAGTATTTTCCAGGATGAACTAAACAGATTGTATGACAGGGCGGATAAATGGCAGATGGAGTTCAATGTAGGGAAGTGTAGTATTCTGACTGTAGGCAGGTACAACCCCTCTCATAACTATTGCTTAAATGACACTCTAATAAGCAGGTCTGGGTGCGAGAGAGATTTAGGGGTCTCAGTAAGTTCTGATCTCCGTCCAAGAGCACAATGCATTCAAACTAGAAATCGAACAATTAGGGTACTGGGATTTATTTCGAGGAGCGTAACCAACAGAAGCGCCGAAGTCTTCCTCAAACTATATTTAGCATTAGTTAGACAGCATCTTGACTATGCGGTTCAGTTATGGTCACCTTACTATAGAATGGATATCAAAATGTTTGAATCAGTGCAGAGGAGGATGACTATGATGATTCAGGGTTTGAGAAACTTGCCATACGAGGAAAGACTCAAACAGTTAAACTTGCATTCTCTAGAAAGGCGAAGGGTGCGTGGAGACATGACAGAGGCTTATAAATGGATGAAGGGCTTTAATAAGGGGAATATTCATAAGGTTTTGTTGGTAAGAGAACCGGGTAGGACACGAATTAATGGGTTTAAACTGGATAAATTCAGAGTCAACAGGGACATAGGCAAAAGTTGGTTTACTAACAGGGTTGTGGATGAGTGGAACAGGTTTAGCAGTCATGTGGTGAGTGCCAATACAATTGTCACATTCAAAAATAGACCAGATAAATTCATGGACAGCTATATTAGGTGGGGTAAGATACACGGGAGCTTAGGGTCAGAGGAGCTGCCTTGTACAGGCCTACCGGCCTCTTGCAGACTCCTACGTTCATATGTTCTTATATTACATAAGACTACCCCCCACACACATACACACACTTTTTTTGCCTGCACTTAGATTCATTTTTGATAAAAAAAGACCACCTGTTAAACCTTATCCGTGATTATCTCTTTCAGGTGTTTGTGTTATTAACTAAGAATATCCCACTTCCTTTAAGACCACTTAACATTGTTGTCACGCAGAAAATAGCTACCTCGCCTGTCCCATCTCATCCATGAGTAACCCATCCAGGTGTTCTGTCTAAAACCAACAGAACCTCTTGTGTATTGTAAGACCCAAACACCACCTTCAGCCACTATCACCACAACCGCCACTAACCTCATCTTCATCACCAATACCGTCACTATCACAACATACATACTATGACACACCATCGTCTTCGTCTTTTTTCCCCCGCAAGTCACACACACTGGTTGGAAGGAAAAAGGAATAGGAAAGTGGAAGGAGCAGGAGGAGAAGGGAAGGAGGAGTATGAAGTGGAGAAGAATGTAGGTGAAAGGTGGAGGATAATGGAAGGAGGGTGCGACGCGCAGGAGGAGTATGAGGAGGAGGGAAGGAACACACTCGCACGCACGCCGTCACCTCTCGTATTGCGCTGCAAGCGCCATCATACATTTTCCTCGCCAACTCTTGTCACGGACTTGGCCTTTCTCTCCTCGCACCGCCTCGCGCGCCGCTCCAGGCCCGCCGAAGTGCCTCTCCCGCGGCCCAACGAGCCCGTCCACCGCCGCCACGGCCTCCCTCACGCCCGTCCCCGAAGAAAACGAGGTGCGCCAGGTTTACCTCACGCTGGTTTGTCAAGGTCACACTCAGCCAAGCGAACGCAGTCTCTAGTGTTTAAGCTTGTCAAGGGAAAGAAAACGACACCACACGGAGTTCTTTTCCTTCACTCATAGTAGTTTAATGTTGTGGCTCATAACTCTCACGTTGGTTTAAGAAGTCAAGGTCGTACACACAGCCACGGGACCTCAGCCTCCCATAAGCTTGTCGGGGGAATGAAAACGACACCACGTTATTTTCCTCCACTCATTGGTCTTAAGTTAACTGCTCATAATTCTTACTTTGTTTTAAGAAGTCAAGGTCACACTCACATCCAAACAACCTCAACTCCACTTAGGCTGGTCGGGGGAAGAAAATGTCACACCAAGCTAGTTTCCTTTACTTTCTCTCTCAGTCTGCTTTTAATGAAGTTAGTGTTGTTTGTTTAGTAAGTCAAGGTCACACTCAGCCAAGCGGCCTCAGCCTCCCCTCAAGCTTGTCGGGGCAAGAAAACGACACACCAAGTTATTTTCCTTTACTCGCACAAGTTTAATAATGAGGAGTTAGTGGCTCATAATCGTCACGTTTGTTTGAGACGTCAAGGTCACACTCACACATCCAAGCAACCTCAGACTTGTCGGGGGAAGAAAATGTCACACCAAGCTCGTTTCCTTCACTCACTTTTGAAGAGGTCAGTGTCTCGTAGCTTTAAAACTCCTCAGTCTTTCTCTTTGCTCTACATTTTTGACTGTCCGTTGAAACCATGAAAGAAAGGAATCAAACAGAACGAAAAGAAGGGGAAGATAATTTTTTTTTTTATATTATGAAGGAAGGGAAGGGAAAAAAGGGGATGATAAGGGAAGGAATGTAAATTGACGGAAGGATTGTGACAGGAAGGAGTGGGAAGGGGACGGGGAAGGAAACGAGGAATAGTGGAGAAGGAAACCGAGGTAGTGGGAAGGGGATGAGGGAGGGAAGGAGGGAATAACAATAAATAGTTTGATGTCCGACCTCGTACAGTGATCTTGGCGATTGTCTTTGCTCGTCTCTACATAATTCGCTTTGTGACGTCTTTTCCTTAGTCAGGGTAACTTACTGATCATCCAAGTATTGGCTTACAATGACGCGCAGTACTGTTATGAAGAAAAAAAAAAACGTGTGGGGTCGTGGTGCTCGAGCAGCCCCGCGCGTCGCTCAGGGATCCGGAAAGGTTCGAAGTGACTCGCCAGGTGCTGTTCACTCTCAAGGCAGACTGAATTAATGTAATTTATACATATATTTTCTTTAAATTTAAGATAAGTTCCGACTCCCTGGGGCAGGTGTGTGTACAGTGGTGGGTTTTATGACTTAGTGATTGGTAACAATAGTTGGTAAAGCCTCACGCCTCGCAGTAACGTCTGGTCAGCAGGTAACCACTCAGCCTAGCCTCGCCCCGCCGCCCGCCACGCAGCCGTCGCGTCTGCGCACACCGTCACGGCGACGTTGGACTGTCACGCTGATTTACTCGATACTCTGCCCCTAATAACAATCCCATCATCTATTCTTATTCATATTTTTATTTAATTTTACATAATGTCTTTTTATTCTGTTTTTATTATGTTTATCCATTTAGCGGGAAGGGGAGGTGGCATTTGCTTAGTCAAGTTAACCAGATAACGCGAACGTTTTCTATCAAAAAAGCATCACGTCACCCCGCCTCGTTGATTCTCCTCCGCTCTCCACTGTCTCCACTCTCCAGTGGCCCGTCAATCAGCCAAGTGTGTGCGTGTGTCTGTGTCCGTGTTTGTCTGCGGCGAGTAATTTGCGGCAAGGATGGAGCGGCGAGTGTCGGGCGTGAGGTAAGCCAGCCAATTAAGTGCCATGACACAGCCATCAGCGTCACGAGCTGCTTGGCGGCGTGTAATTTGTGGAGCCAAGCGATGAAGTGTTCCGGGGAGTACCGCCAGGCTGAAGGGTCGCCGGGACACTGTGTAGCCCGTGTGTCAGGGTGACAGATACATACGATTAAGATGAGCAAGGAGCGAGTTTTGTCAAGTCATCATATTAATTAATTACAAACATTAAGATTCCATTATGTGCGTATAGTGTCAGGCGCTCCACTCTGCACCGGTAAGGCTTTGGAGTCACCGTTATTTACCGTTTAAAAGATACATACGTTTACGATTATGCAAAGGCGGAGGATATGAAGGAAGAAACATTGAAATTAAGGTACAGTATAATGAATTAAGTTGACATCATATAAACATTATGATATCGTATAAAATAAGGTGTATAGTAATAGGGTGTCAACTTGTACAAAATAAGGTATAGTATAGTAATTCAAGTGTCATCATATAAAAAGAAAAGGAGTAAAGTGCGTAACGGTAATTTGTAAACTATCCCAACAAATAACAAGTTCTTCTATACGACCTGAAGCATCTCGAGACGCCTCGCAAACCTGAACTGATTCGTTTTGAGGCACCGTCACCTGGTTTTGCGATATGCAGCTTTTTTATACGTTTGTTACATTATAAAGTAAATATGCCAAGAAAAAGTTTGAAGCGAAGTCTGTTCATTTCATCGAAGGCGACAAGCACTTCAGAAGCTGCCGTTGGTTTCGTCTCTCCTCGACGCCTCGTAGTGAGGGAGTGTGTGTAACACGGCCGCGAGTCATCGTTACGTTAACTTGAAACACTGTGGCTGTTACAATAATCAGGAAATCTTGATATATTTGTTTCTGAAGGAAAAAAAAAATTAGATAACCTTCTAAGGGAACGTCAGCCATGTCAGTCTTCCTGCCACGCGCCAAAGAGACACCTTCGTGAACTCCTGGACGCCTCGGCACAAAGGCGAGACGCACTCACATTAAGGTTAACTTACTCATCTCTGCAACGTTTTGTCACACCAGTCAGTCTGAACCTCACTGGAACATTTTAGGTAAACTCTGGACGCCTTGATCCGAAGATACTCAATGTCAGTCTACATTTAATCCCCAAAAGTGGCTCAAATAACCTTTTAGAGTTAATCTTACTTAACACAACAGCTAATATATTATAAAACGTCTTCATCCGAAGACCAAGTATGTCAGTCTACGTTTAAATATCAAAATACCTTAGATAGCCCTTTTAAAGTAAGTCATACCAGGGAGTAACACTAGCGGACTTTTTGTTTCCTTTTCTTTTTCCTCTTGAGCTGCCTTCTTTTCCTTAAAGAAAAAGTAGCAAAAAAGAAAAAAAAAAGAATCCCAGGACGTGTTGACCTGGACACACACGGACGCGGAGTCCAAATACAGTTCAGCTTGAAACACACACAGCGTCCAGGCCTTCAGTGGCCCGGGGAGCGAGCGAGGGAGAAACAGATTAAGGCGGTATACCGAAGAGTCGTGTCGCGCATTGGTCACCGCTCGGCTGACAGGCGGCGGCGGAGTAGAAGGAAGGAACAAACTCTTCGAATCAAAGCCTGGCCGCGGCCTGCCATGCCTTGCGACGGCTGACTTGGCCGGGAAAGTTAGTCACCGCCGCGCTGAAACACTCCATCAAAGTTTGGCATCCTGCCCTGCCTACCGTGCCTCCTCCGCCTCCTCCTCCTTCTTTATCCCCATGCTATTCCTTCCCCCTCTCCTCCTCTTCCTACTATAATGATACTTCTCTTCCTCCTCCTGTTCTTATCCGTCTTTCTTCTCCTATATCCCCCAATCATGTTACTGTTTCTATTCCCCCTCCTCCTCCTCCTCCTAGTTCTCCTATTTCCCGGCCTACAGAAAGATTGAGAAGCAAAAGGAGATAAAAGTAAATAGATAGACAGTGTGAGTGTGTGAGGTATGTGTGTGTGTGTGTGTGTGTGTGTGTGTGTGTGTGTTTACCGTGCCACAGGTCTCTCGCATTTTCCTTCAGTTTCTCTGTTTCTATATACACTCCGCCTTATTTTGTCCCTCCTCCATTCCTTCTCTCTCCTCCTCAACCTACTTCAGGAACAAAACACTCACTAATTGTCTCCTCCTCCTCTCATTCCTCCCTCCTCCTCTCCTCAAACCCTCTCTCCTCACTTCCCGAAACAACAGACTCCTCCTCCCTCCCTCCCTCTCCTTCCCACTCCCTGACTTGTCTATAGTCTTCTCCATCTGCAGTTCATGACGAGTAGTTTTCATGAAATTTAAAATTTTCATTAATATTAGTGAACCTGCGGTGCGGTGCGATATTTTTATGTTTTTGTTTATTCCATTGGATATCAGATTTACAGACAGGTGCACACACACACACCCATCCACCCAAACACACCCACACACACACACACACACACACACACACACACACACACACACACACACACACACACACACACACTAACACACACACGTCCGCACACCATTCTACCTTATGTCTCATCATCATTTGTTCTTCCTTTTCATTTTTTTTTCAATTGTTCCTTTTCCCATTTTTACCGTTCATTGCGTTTTCTTCCATTCTCTTCATGTCTTCCTTTCTCACCCTTTTCTTGTCACCCTTTCCTACTCATCCTATTTCCTTCACCCTTTTCCCCTCACTTTTCTTCACCCTCTTCCCTTCGCTCTCTCCTCTTCCCCTCACCCTTCTCCATCACTCTCCTCCCTTTATCTTTCAATTACTAGGCGAGAAAGGAGTGTGTCTGTTGGCAGGTGTGTGTGATATAGGTGTGCGGAGGGGGAGGAGGAGGGGGAGGAGGAGGGGAGGTGGTGGTGGTGGTGGTGGTGGATTGAGAGTAGGAGTTTGAAGGTAGCAGAAGTGATAGTTAAGATAGTTATGCAAGTACATAATTACATAAGAACGTAAGGAGTCTGCAAGAGGCCGGTTGGCCTATACAAGGCAGCTCCTGTACACTCAACCCCACCTTACCTCACCATCCATGGCTTTATCTAACCTCTTCTTGTATGTATTTACGGTATTGGCACCCACAGCATGGCTCCCAAGCCTGTTCCATTCATCTACCACTCTATTGGTGAACCAATTCTTGCCTATGTCTTTGTTGAATCTGAATTTGTCTAACTTAAAACCATTGCTACGCGTCCTACCTGGCTCTTTTACTATCAAAATCTTATTGACATGTCCTTTATTAAAGCCCTTCATCCATTTTTAGACTTCGATCAAGTCTCCTCGCAACCTTCGCCTTTCTAGAGTGTAGATTTGAATGCTTCATCCTGTCTTCATACGGCAAGAGTCTCACCCCCTAAATCATCTTTGTCATCCTCCTCTGTACAGATTCTAACATCTTGATATCCATTCTATAGTAGGGGGACCAGAGCTGAACTGCATAATCGAGATGAGGTCTAATTAGTGCTAAGTAAAGTTTGAGGATGACTTCTGCGCTCCTATTGCTTACGCTCATTGAGATGAAACCAAGTACTCTGTTTGCCTGATTTTTAGCCTGAATGCATTGAGGCCTAGGACGGAGGTCAGCGCTCACAAGGACTCCTAAGTCTCTCTCACGCCCAGGCCTGCTGTAATGTGTATATTATAATGTACATGTGTATGTATGACTGTACGTGTGGCGACACCCGGTCGGTGTCGCACAACAGGATGTCTAACAACACGTCGTGCTTTTGGCCGTGGGAAGCTGTGATGAACTGACACTAGGATCAGCAAATGATGACTTTCATCAACAGTCATCAACCGGAAGCCCCACCCTTCCGGACGCACTACAAGCAAATAAAACAGGCGAACAACGCAGAGAAGAGAAGAGAAGACGGGTGACGGGCAGGCGAGCGGTGCTCCGCCGCTCCGCGCCCTGCAGCGGTGTGGCTGTCTCTGATTTCGTGCGTCTCGCTCACGTAAACTGTAAACCTTATGTAGTACAACTGTTAATATAGTTAAAATACATTTGGTATTTGTATCAACCTGAGAGAGAGAACAAAAGTGAACTAAAGTGAACTTATAACGGCTACCGCTCGGCCACACATCACTTAACTAAAAAGGCTATTGTGTTATCTCACCTTACTACAATCAACTTGTGAAAGCAGGCAACGGTATACCGGACCTCAAGTGAGATAACAGTTCGCGCCTTAATCAAAAACACAAAAAAAAACCCAGCTAACAAAATGGCTAACAAAAATGGTGAACAGCGGTTTACGGACCTCTCCGAAGTGTTCTATCGGTGTTATCTCTAATCTAACATAACATAAAATGCATGGTGGCTGGTGGCCGCCTCGTCGTTAACCACGTTAAAAAAAGTAACGCTCAAAAGTTATTAACATTAATGATGTGCAGCGTGGTTACGAACTACTCCGAATTGTTATATCTCTCTCTCAAACGTAGCTTCAGTGACAATGTGTGGGGGCAGTGAACGGTATCGGACACAGCAAGCATACGCTGACATCAGCGCGCGGCTTTTCCTGCCCCAGTGAGTCGAGTCAGCACACAGCCGCACCCGAGAGCACACCTCGCCCCGCCCCGCACCTCTACCCAGCCCGCGCGCCCCGCCTCGCACCTCCACACAACCAAGTTTCCTTGGAGGTGTCCAGGCATTTGTTTCTTCCTACGACACAACTCGTCGTAGGTGCGCACTTATCTTCGCCAGGCAACTCGGACCTTTGAGGGTGACTGGTGGGCGTATATTGTCTGCCCGCCGCCTCTCCCACCACCGCTACCAGACGGGGGACGGCAGACCCTGCCACCCCTGCAGCCCTGCCCTTGCCACCGGCGAGGCGAAGGACGCGAGCGTGCTGAGTAGTGGGGCATCGAGTTGCTGTCTTTGAGGTTTTTAACACATTATAGCTGACACTCATTGATACGGTTTCAGTAATGACACCACTTGTAACATTATTTCAGGTGAATTACTATTATTATGTTCACGTGTTTAGGCGTGTGGGGCCGTATCTAATCTATTAGATTTTTCAGCTGTTGATTTTTCTGGCGTGTGGATGTTTAATATTTTTCTTGAGTAACATGGTTACGCATTTTATGTATAATCATTCATTTTCTTTTCTCCTTTCTTTTGTGTGTTTTATTGCACAGTGGAGAAGTTATGTCTTGCTAAGACTCACTCATTATTCTTTTTCCTCTTTTATTATGCATTTTAAAAGCATAGGGGAGGAGTGAGCACATACTTAGCGGTGAATGATTATTACCTTACTTATTTTTGCAGCAATATTTTTTTTCTTTTACCATTTTACTCCTCATTTTACTAGTAACTCTTTTTAATGGCAGAGAAACCTGACCAGAGGACTATGAGGGGTAGAGATAAAGAACAGTGCCGTCAAGGATAACGGTAACTGTTCTCATGTAAGGAGTGTAGCAGTCTTCAAAGGGTGCTTGCTCCTCCTACGCTGCATGTGCAACCAAGAGGTATTTACTTACCTTACTAATCCCACAATGGCTTCTGCCTCTAATCACCCACTAACAGCAACAGCAGTTAGGCCTTTCGCAGGGTAGCAAGGGAGGCAGATTATTCGGCCAGGGACTTCTTGTTTCAAAGTGAGATTGTCATGGACATTTCATTCGTGTCAAATCCGGGAGATTAAATATCTCTCAGCCGCTCGAAGGTCAATCCCGGGAACGGGCGCAGGGCCCTCATAAACAGGAGCGCGTTCACAGGACGGAAGGATTATGATGCGTTTCGGTCACTTTTTCTTGAAACATTTTGGGAAGATGGGCAACACAGCCTCGTAAAGGGTATAAATTTTGCTGTGGACACTGTGCAAACGAGTGGCCTTTTTAACAGGCCAGTGGACGCCTATAGGCTATCTACTGATTTGATCTCGTGTTTTAAACAGGGAAACTAGACAGATGGAGAAACCATTTCTGTAGCTAATGCTAGATTATTACTAGAGTTCCTTATGTACATGATTGTCCTTAAAGTTCCTCTTCGAAGGAGTGCAGTATCCCTTGACTACAGCCCCACTGGCAACCCACACGGTTTTATCAGCCAACTTTTATGGCATTTAAATTAATTTTGGGTCCTTTTTGAAGCTTCGTTTGCCGTCGACACGTTCGTCGGGGAGGGGGGCCTTCGCGACCCTCTGACCTAAACCTTTTTGGGTGTCACCAGCGGTAATCAAAAATTCCTTGGTGTGTTCTTTTACCCGTGGTTTAGGCAGAAATAGTCAGATAAATAGGTGGTTGGAAATTTGAGCTTTACGATTTTTTTTTTCGCACAGAATGGTGCATAGTTGTCGTCTCCAAAGACTAGCGCCGGCTGAGGTTCAGCCTGACGCTGCTTTGTGTATCTTTCCACCACACGACTATAACCTGCATCCTCGCATCTACTAATTTATGTTTGGTTCCTAAGCTTTTGCCTGCATCTTTTTCATGCGAGAAGGGGAGTGTTTGAGTAATACTTTTCACTCTAACCCACTATTTTCTTTTATTGCTGAGTTGATGCAAGGCAGTCAGTCTTCTTAATTTAATTGGAGCCGTAATAACCGAGGGTGTAGACTAACATAGGGATAGGTACAATTTAACCTTGAACCTCATGTGCTTCTGCTTAAAACAGACTTTTTCTCTGCACTAACAGACTTAACTTGAGCAGATGCTGTCCCTAGCTTTTATCGTAACCAGCATGTGAATATCTGTAAGCTTTGGAAGTAAGCAGACAAGTCTTACTTACCCTTACTTGACATACCACTGTTACCCGTTACGGGAATTATTTTTGGCGTCAAAGATGTCAGTCATCCACGTTCGTTACGATCGAGGGATAGGTGGAAATTTGTCTTTTTCATTTGATGTTTATTAATGCTGGAATTACTTTAATCAGTTATGCTGGAATTATATATTTCAGTGAGATTTGTTACAACAGTGATTTCACAACTTAGTGACAGGATTTTCTTTTATAGTACTGTAGACCTGTAAAACGGAGTATTAGGAGTTAGTGGTGCTGACTGCCGATGCTTCTAAGGTTCTCCAGACTTGTCCTTGTTATCACATTGTAATTATTAGGAGACTCTACGGATAACATTACCTATTTTCACACAACCTTATCTATTGTTGTAAACCCCACCCGTCTCGAAGGCGTGCCGAGGGTAACGACACTGGCAATTAATTGTCACGCAACGGATGAGTGTTTCTCTGCGACAGTTTTGTGACCAGGTGTGACTCGTAGGTTCAGTGTGTAGCAGATCTTCTTCAAGGATTGTTCCTTTTTCTTTTTACTATTCCAAATAGCTCCATTACCATGTATCCTAATGACAGTTTAGTCAATTTAATTTTACTAGGATGTATCATGTAAATCATTTTTCGAGCTATTATTTTGTTTTCTCGGAATAGTACTGAGCTTCCATGTCCACGACTCTTGCCAAGTTTACCTCGCCCTGTATGTACTTTGCCCATTTCTTGTTACTTCCATGATTATTTTTAATTATCATTGGTATTTCCCGATGTTGTATCGTTAGGCGGGCTCTGATTTGTATATATATTTTTTAATGCAACCATAACAGGACCTCGTTTAACTAGTACACATTGTGCGACTGTAACATGGGTAGGTACACTGCTTTTAAAGGTCGGGTGAGTCGCGAGGTCGCGACTTTTAGAGAACCGAGCGATGTAATGTGTATATTATAATGTACATGTGTATGTATGATCGTACGTGGCGACACCCGGTCGGTGTCGCACAACAGGATGTCTAACAACACGTCGTGCTTTTGGCCGTGGGAAGCTGTGATGAACTGACACTAGGATCAGCAAATGATGACTTTCATCAACAGTCATCAACCGGAAGCCCCACCCTTCCGGACGCACTACAAGCAAATAAAACAGGCGAACAACGCAGAGAAGAGAAGAGAAGACGGGTGACGGGCAGGCGAGCGGTGCTCCGCCGCTCCGCGCCCTGCAGCGGTGTGGCTGTCTCTGATTTCGTGCGTCTCGCTCACGTAAACTGTAAACCTTATGTAGTACAACTGTTAATATAGTTAAAATACATTTGGTATTTGTATCAACCTGAGAGAGAGAACAAAAGTGAACTAAAGTGAACTTATAACGCTAAACTAAACTAAAAAGGCTATTGTGTTATCTCACCTTACTACAATCAACTTGTGAAAGCAGGCAACGGTATACCGGACCTCAAGTGAGATAACAGTTCGCGCCTTAATCAAAAACACAAAAAAAAACCAGCTAACAAAATGGCTAACACTGCTTAGAGGAGTGTCATTTAAGGAGTAATTATGTGAGGGATTATTCCTATCTACACTCAGAATGCTACACTTCCCGACATTGAATTCCATCTGCCACTTCCCCGCCCAATCATATAGTCTGTCAAGCTCATCCTGGAGAACGCTAGCGTCCCTGTCTGATTGGATTACTCTACCGTTCTTGGTATCATCTGCAAACTTGCTGACATCACTACTAATTCCTGTGTCCAAGTCATTGATGTAAATAATAAAAAGCAGAGGACTCAGCACCGACCCTTGTGGCACTCCACTCGTAACACTGCCCCATTCAGATTTTTTACCACGATTTTTCTCTTTTCTTTCCCTTTCTTTCCTTTTCACTTTCTTACATCATCCCTTCCCCTTCCTATTCGGACATTACTCCTTCCCCTCCTCCATACCCTTCCCCTTCCTCCTCTCCTCCCCCTCTATCTCACCCTTCCTCTTCCTTCCTCCTCTCCTCACCCCCTCTTCCTCTCCTCCCCCCTCTTCCTCTCCCTTCCCCTTCCTCTTCTCCTTCCCCCCTCTTCCTCTCCCCCTTTCTCCCCTCTAATTTAGCAATGTCCTTTACATGGTGGGGAGACCAAAACTATACCGCATATTCCAAGTGGAGTCTGACTAAACTATTGTAAGGCGGAGGTATTACATCTTTATTCTTGAATAAAACAGTTTATTTTCATGGAGAGAGAGAGAGAGAGAGAGAGAGAGAGAGAGAGAGAGAGAGAGAGAGAGAGAGAGAGAGAGAGAGAGAGAGAGAGAGAGAGAGAGAGAGAGAGAGAGACACACACACACACACACACAGAGAGAGAGAGAGAGAGAGAGAGAGAGAGAGAGAGAGAGAGAGAGAGAGAGAGAGAGAGAGAGAGAGAGAGAGAGAATCATTATTATCATCATCATCATCATCATCATGGTGTTTTCTCACAGATCCTGAAGAAGAATTGGACACACACACGCACACACACACACACAGAGAGAGAGAGAGAGAGAGAGAGAGAGAGAGAGAGAGAGAGAGAGAGAGAGAGAGAGAGAGAGAGAGAGAGAGAGAGAGAGAGAGAGAGAGAGAGAGAGAGAGAGAGAGAGAGAGGAACAAATAATATCCAAACAACTCCTTCCTTTATTTAGCCTTCACATATTCGCCTTTCTGTTCCTCTGATCTGACATTCTGAGCTAAAAAATATGTATAATGTAATTGAGTCTCCTTTACCATTTGTTTGACTAGCCCAAGATTACCGTGTGTGTGTGTGTGTGTGTGTGTGTGTGTGTGTGTGTGTGTGTGTGTGTGTGTGTGTGTGTTTCCTCTAGCATAAAGGACTATATATTTACTTCTAAAGGTTTATTTTTATTCTGGCAACACTGCTAACATAAGGTGAAGGTAATATTAGTTCAGTAGAAGCTTGAAAACACTAATAATATAATCTTTTCCATATATGTTTGTACTGAACACACACACACACACACACACACACACACACACACACACACACACACACACACACACCTCAACACTTCCTTCACTTTAGTCTCGCCATCGCCTCAACTCGCAACACACTGGAATTTCTCGTGTGACGCTGGCAACACAGAGTACATAAGGCGAGGGTGTTTGTTCTTCACTTAACCTTCCAGCCTCACTTCTCCTTTCTTCTTTCCTTCCTCTTATTTCTTAGTTCTCTTCTTCCTAAATTGCTCTCTTCCTTTCTTCGTCCCTTATCCTTTTCCTTAGCTCTTTTCTTTCTTTCTCTTCATGCTGGGTTTCTTCTTTCCTACCTTCCCTTCTCTTCTTCCTTAGTTACATCAATCCTTCCTTCCTTCCTTCCTCCCTTTCTTCTCATATATATTCTTCCCTTTTCCTTCCTTTCTCTCTTCTTTGCCTCCTTTCCTTTGTTTCTTTATTTTTCCATATATGCATTTTCTATGTATTTCTTTATTTCTTTTCGTTTTCTTATCCCTTTCTTTCGTTTCTTTCTTTCTTCTTTCACTTGTTATCGCTTTTTTTACATTTCTCATTCTTTATTCCCATTTTTTTTGCCCATTCCTTTCTTTCCTTCCCAGTGCCTTACTATTCCTCATCTCTTTCTTTCACTTTTTTTTTTTTTACTTCCTTACATTCTTTTCCTTCCCTTTTTTTCCTTCTTTACCTGCGGTATTTCGCTCCCTTTCTTTCCTCATGCTCTTCCTTCATGCTTACTTCCTTTTTTTTTTTTTCCTTTTCCCCTCATCCCTGCCTTTCATCCATCATTCATATTTTTTTTCCTATCTTCCTTCTTTACCTCCTTCCTTTCTCCTCCTTTCTACTTCCATCTTTTCCTTCCTCCTTCCTTCCCTCCCTCCTTTTTTTTTTTTTTTTTTTTTTTTTTACAGCAAAGGAGACAGTTCAAGGGCACACAAAAAACAAACATTAATAAAAAAAAAAGCCCGCTACTCACTGCTCCTAAAAAGAATCCAAAGAGGTGGCCGAAAGATAGGTCAGTTTCGGGAGGAGAGCTGTCCTGATACCCTCCTTAAGGATTGATTCAAAAGCTTTAGATTGACAAGAAAGTAAAGCAATAGGACGGTAGTTTGAGGGATTGGAGCGGTCACCCTTCTTAGGTACAGGCTGTATGAAGGCATACTTCCAGCAAGAAGGAAAGGTAGATGTTGACAGGCAGAGGCGAAAGAGTTTGACCAGGCAGGGTGACAGCACGGAGGCACAGTTTTTAAGGACAATAGGAGGCACTCCATCAGGTCCATAAGCCTTCTGAGGATTGAGGCCAGAGAGGACATAGAAAACATCGTTTTGAAGAATCTTTATAACAGGCATAAAGGAGTCAGAGGGGGGATGAGTAGGAGGAATATGCCCAGAATCGTCCAGAGTGGAGTTTTCAGAAAAAGTTTGAGAGAAGAGTTCAGCCTTAGAGATAGATGAGACGGCAGTGTTGCCGTCAGGACTGAGGAGTGGAGGGAAAGATGAAGAAGTGAAGTTGGAGGAGATGTTTTTGGCTAGATGCCAGAAGTCACGGGAAGAGTTAGAGAAAGCAAGGTTTTGACATTTTCTATTAATGAAAGAATTTTTGGTTAGTCGGAGAATAGATTTGGCACGATTTCGGGCAGAAATGTAAAGTTCATAATTAGCATTAGTTTGAAGGCTCTGGTATCTTTTGTGAGCTACCTCTATCATTGACAGCACGAGAACAAGCGAGATTAAACCAAGGCTTTTTAGCGTGAGGAGTAGAGAAAGAACGAGGACTGTATGCCACCATTACAGAGACAATCACCTCTGTGATGCGCTGAGCACACACAGAGGGTCTCTATCCTGGAAGCAATAATCATTCCACGGAATGGAAAAGTACATCCTCAGGTCGTCCCACCGAGCTGAAGCAAAATGCCAGAAGCATCGCCTCTTCGGTGGGTCCAGAGGGTGTACAGGAGCGATAGGACAGGATGCAGAAATAAGATTGTGATCGGAGGAGCCCAACGGAGAGAACAGTTTGAAAGAATAAGCAGAAGGGTTTGAGGTAAGGAAGAGGTCTAGAATGTTGGGCCGATCTCCAAGACGGTCAGGAATACGTGTAGGGTGCTGGACCAACTGCTCTAGGTCGTTGAGTATAGCAAATGTGTAGGCTTGTTCACAAGGCTGGTCAGTTTAAGATGATTAAAGCCAAAGCTTGTTGTGACCATTGAAATCTCCTAGGATGGAGATTTCAGCGAAGGGAGAGTGGGTCAAGATGTGCTCCACTTTAGAATTCAAATAGTCAAAGAATTTTACATAGTTGGTAGAGATAGGTGAGAGATAAACAGCACAGATGTATTTAGTAATAGAATGACAGTGAAGTCTTAACCAGATGGTGGAAAATTCAGAAGAGTCAAGGTCGTGGGCACGAGAGCAAGTGATGTCGTTGCGCACGTAGGCGCAACATCCAGCTTTGGATTGAAATTTAGGATAGAGATAGTAGGAGGGAACAGAGTAGAGATTGCTGTCAGTAGCCTCAGAAACCTGTGTTTCGGTAAGGAAGAGAAGGTGAGGTTTAGAGGAGGAGAGATGATGTTCCACAGAATGAAAATTAGAGCGAAGACCGCGAATGTTGCAGAAATTGAGAAGAAAGAGGTTCGAGGAGTTATCAAGACACCTCTCGGGTCGGCAGCCAGAAGGGGAGTCCTCCCTGGGGGAATTTGTGGTCCCCCCCCCAGGCGGGGACTCCGAGGCTTGGTGTATGTGCGCCATTTTGAAATTTTAATTTTGGGAAAAGGTGTATATGTTGTGAGAATGTAGTGTGGTGTGAATAAAGAGAGGATCTGTCTTTAGAGAGCATGCTGAACTACTCTCCGGTGTTGGTGAGACAATAGGGAAACGGTTAGTGAGGACATGGGAAGGGTCTTTGGAGGGCTTCAGCTCCCTTCTCACCTCCCATATATACCTCACCGGGAGTGGCTTGCGCCCGTTCGGTAGGTGTCTTCCTACCTACTCCAGCCATTCCTTTCCACTCTCCTTCCTTCCTCCTTTCCCACCACCCTTCATTCCTCCTCCCTTTCCTCGTATGATACACAAGGCAATTTCAGGTTTTCACAGATTCACTCCCTGAAGTAACACTCGATTTCCGGAAGTTTTGCAGTGTTAGTAGTAACAAATGTACGGAAGTGGGGGTTGCCTCAGCGGGGGACTGGAAGTGGGGTTGGGGGGTGAGGGGGGGTTATGGAGTGGGGTAATTTATGGGAAGAGGGGGTATCTAGACCCTACCCCCCCCACACACACCCATCTCTTTACCTTTCACCCCCCTCACCCCTCTCGGACTAGCGTACGGAAGCGAGAAGGTGACGGGAGTAGGTGCCCAGCAGGAGGGAGGGGGTGACGAGAGAAGGGATACTTGAAGGGTTAAGATAAGATCTTTCTTTGACCTCGAATGACCACCAGATTATAATCACGGAAAAGGTTAAGGACATTAGGTTAATGACCAGGCTGAAATATGAATTTACTCTAATGCAAGTCCGAAAATAAAATAAAAATCGCCATTGAACGTAAGACTCGATAAATTATTTAAGTTTTGCTGGATGTATTGTATCATTATCTTCTTATTTCTCATTTCTCAACTTGTTTCTTCTTATTTCTTTCCTCAACTTATATATATTTTTTTTTTACTCCGGTTATTTGGTGCCATCTAACCCTAAACACTGCAGCACCAAGTCTTTTTTTTTTTTTCTGATCGAATTTACCTTTTTCCGTGAAAAAGGGATGTGTGTGTGTGTGTGTGTGTGTGTGTGTGTGTGTGTGTGTGTGTGTGTTTCATTCAACTCCGATTCTTGAGAAAACTGAGGCTCGCTCGAAATTTTGAGGGCCATCTTTGGTAGCCGATTATATGCTCCGAAGCGGAATTTAGTGAGGATTCTTATGGTATCTTCAAATTCCTCATACGTCTATTAGTTCCCGAGTTACACCGAGAAAACTGAATTTTTTTCTCTCGTCAGAGTAGCATAACAAATAAAAAACACTCATTAATTAATGTCTTATATCTCATTTCTTAACTTATTTCTTCTTATTTCTTTTCTCAACTTGCATTTCTTTATATTTTCTGCCTGCTCTTCGGTGTCATATGACCTTAGACGTTGCCGCATCGAGTTTACCTTTTTCCGTGAAAATGGGATCATGTGTGTGTGTGTGTGTGTGTGTGTGTGTGTGTGTTCCATTCCCCTCCGATTCTTGAGAAATCTGCGGCTAGCTCGAAATTTTGTGGGCCATCTTTTTTAGCCGATTATATGCTCCGAAGCGGAATTTAGTGAGGATTCTTATGGTATCTTCAAATTCCTCATACGTCTATTAGTTCCAGAGTTACACCGAGAAAACTGAATTTTTTTTCTCTTGTCAGAGTAGCATAACAAATAAAAAACACTCATTAATTAATGTCTTATATCTCATTTCTTAACTTATTTCTTCTTATTTCTTTTCTCAACTTGCATTTCTTTATATTTTCTGCCTGCTCTTCGGTGTCATATGACCTTAGACGTTGCTGCATCGAGTTTACCTTTTTCCGTGAAAAGGGATCGTGTGTGTGTGTGTGTGTGTGTGTTCCATTCCTCCGATTCTTGAGAAATCTGCTAGCTCGAAATTTTGTGGGCCATCTTTTAGCCGATTATATGCTCCTAAGCTGAATTTAGTGAGGATTCTTATGGTATCTTCAAATTCCTCATACGTCTATTAGTTCCCGAGTTACACCTAGAAAACTGAATTTTTTCTCGTCAGAGTAGCATAACAAATAAAAATCACTCATTAATTAATGTCTTATATTTAATTTCTTAACTTATTTCTTCTTATTTCTTTTCTCAACTTGCATTTCTTTATATTTTCTGCCTGCTCTTCGGTGTCATATGACCTTAGACGTTGCCGCATCGAGTTTACTTTTTTCCGTGAAAAAGGGATCATGTGTGTGTGTGTGTGTGTGTGTGTGTGTGTGTGTGTGTGTGTGTGTTAAATTCCCCTCCGATTCTTGAGAAATCTGCGGCTAGCTCGAAATATTGTGGGCAATATTTTTTAGCCGATTATATGCTCCGAAGCGGAATTTAGTGAGGATTCTTATGGTATCTTCAAATTCCTCATACGTCTATTAGTTCCCGAGTTACACCGAGAAAACTGATTTTTTTTTCTCTCGTCAGAGTAGCATAACAAATAAAAATCACTCATTAATTAATGTCTTATATTTCATTTCTTAACTTATTTCTTCTTATTTCTTTTCTCAACTTGCATTTCTTTATATTTTCTGCCTGCTCTTCGGTGTCATATGACCTTAGACGTTGCCGCATCGAGTTTACCTTTTCCGTGAAAAAGGGATCATGTGTGTGTGTGTGTGTGTGTGTGTGTGTGTTCCATTCCTCCGATTCTTGAGAAATCTGCGGCTAGCTCGAAATTTTGTGGGCCATCTTTTAGCCGATTATATGTCTGAAGCGGAATTTAGTGAGAATTCTTATGGTATCTTCAAATTCCTCATACGTCTATTAGTTCCTGAGTTACACCGAGAAAACTGATTTTTTTCTCTCGTCAGAGTAGCATAACAAATAAAAATCACTCATTAATTAATGTCTTATATTTCATTTCTTAACTTATTTCTTCTTATTTCTTTTCTCAACTTGCATTTCTTTATATTTTCTGCCTGCTCTTCGGTGTCATATGACCTTAGACGTTGCCGCATCGAGTTTACTTTTTCCGTGAAAAGGGATCGTGTGTGTGTGTGTGTGTGTGTGTGTGTGTGTGTGTGTTCCATTCCCTCTGATTCTTGAGAAATCTGCTGCTTGCTCAAAATTTTGTGGGCCAACTTTTTAGCCGAATATATGTTCCGAAGCGGAATTTAGTGAGGATTCTTATGGTATCTTCAAATTCCTCATACGTCAATTAGTTCCTGAGTTACACCGAGAAAACTGAATGTTATTCTCGTCAGAGTATCCTAACAAATAAAAATCACTCAGAGCTCCTCATCTACGTTCCTTAGAAAGATTGCCATATGTTACTATTAAGAAACTTATACCAACAACTGCAAATTTGACGCACTTTCATCGAAAACTTAATTTTAATAATTTTTATTTACTTTTATGGCGCGTTTCGCGTCATCGTCCGCCAGAACCTTTACCCTTGATGACATGAAATGCGTCATCGTGCGCGAGAGGTTAAATAAGTCAGATTTATCTCAAATTCACTGTCTGGGCAGACAAATATTCGAAAAGAGAAGGCAAACCAGTTTGTAGATATATATAAATATGCCGTATATTCACGTCCTTATGGATATCTTCTTGTTGATTAGGTATAAATACTCCTGAATCCCTACAGTTTCGCTCAAACATTGTTGGAGAGCCTCCCAGATGAACGCGTATTCCAATGGTGAACTCCAGGAAAAGGAACTCTTACACGTTCTATACTCCCAACATAACGAACCCTATGGTTTAAGCTCTCAGCTACTTCTGATCTTACTCTCTTAAGCCTTTGCAGTTACTTTCTTAAACCATCGAAGCCCGCCTTCCTGAAGTCAGGTATTAAGTGTTGTTTCTGCTGACTCTATCCTCCCATTTAATATTAAATTTAATTTCCTTATGATCACTGTTACCTAATGAACCCCCAACCTCAATGTTGCTTATTATGTCCTCTTTATTAGTTAACAACAAATCCAAAATATTTTCTTCCTCGTTCGCACTGTTTTGTATATAGAACGAACTTGCATTAGCTGAACTCACACTGTTTTGATTATAGAACGAACTTACATTAGCTGAACTCACACTGTTTTGAATATAGAACGAACTTATATTAGCTGATCTCACACTGTTTTGAATATAGAACGAACTTACATTAGCTGAACCCACACTCCTGGAAGAAGCTAAAATTTTCTAAAGGCTACAATAAAATCAATATGACCGATGAAGATGCGGCACGTCACAATGAACAAACTCACTGTCTTCTCTGTAAATACGGGTTTTAAAAGGTAAAGGAGTAAAACATCATGACCATGAAAAATCAGGAAACAATTACATTGAAGCTTATTGTAATAGATGCAACCTTCAAATGAAAAATCACAAATTGCAGCGCACTCTCATTGCACATTATGCGGATTACGACATGACGTTAATCCCGCGTGAATTAACGCTACCTGGCTTTGAAAATCAAACTAAGACCAAAACATTCAGTTCAGAAATACCATGAAGTCATCATAAATGACTTGAGATTTATTGACACGTATGTCTTTATGTCTGGTTCACTCGCGGCTTTAGCGAACCAATTCATCAGCACTGGGAACGAGCCCATGTGCACACAACAGATGTTGAAAGATGTGCCAGCACCTGCGTTACCATTATTGATCAAGGAAAGCAGGTTTTTGTTATGACTATATGGACTCGATGGAACGACTTTCTGAGACACGTCTTCCATCCCGCGAAGATTTTTTCAATTCGCTTCAAGAAGCAGAACTTTCCGAAAGTGATTATAAACATGCTCAGAATGTTTGGAAAGTAGCTGGATGTCAGAGCCTGATGGACTATTTGTTGCTTTATGTAAAAGTGGATGTTGGCCTTCTATGTGATGTCTTCCTAGAGTGGAGAGGTATTTTGAAAACCCAGTGGAGGTTGGATACTGTAAATTATGTTAGCCTGCCAGGATTTGCCTATGACTCTTTTTGTTAAAACACAGCAGGAATTAGAGATGCTTAGTAGCCCACACATATATCATTGCATTCAAACAAATGTGCGTGGGGCTACACAAGTGTTGTGCGTCGTTTTGTACGCACCAATAACATCTACACGAACCCTCATTTAATCCAAAACATGATAGAAACACTTTCCTTTCATATCTTGACTTCAACAGTCTTTATCCCACTGTAATGCAAGAGAAGTTACCATGTGGAGATATGAGAAAACTAGATGAGACAGAAATGCACTGGTTTTTGAGCGGGAGGGGGGCTAGGTCAATCAAGCAACCGATGGCGATTTTGGATACCTCATTCTGTGCAATACTGAGGCTGTCTCACGTGAAGTCATTGAGAAAACGGATGACCTCCCACTGACCATCAGAAGACACAATATCATCAATAGAGATATATCGTCAGCCGCACACGAATGGTATGAAGAAGAAACCGTCCAGTACCGTGTAAGAACATAAAACAGATTGGAACACATGTTGCTCAGGAGAAAATACTGTTTGCTCTGTCCCTCCTTAAACTGCTATTCAACTAGGCCGGGTTGTTAAAAAGTGCATGCTATTTATATGTTTAAGCAAAAGCACTTTCTTGCGGACTTCATTCAGGATAACATAGAAGCCCGCAAACGTGCTACTTGCCCTATCAAGAAAACTGCAATCAAGTGTATTTCAAACAGCATTTTTGGTCGATACCTGATGAACGCGGCCAAATATAGTGAAGACATAGATATTGTCACCAACCGCGAAAAGTTTTTGAAGCTGGCCCGAAGTCCTTACTTTAAACGCGTTGTACCCCTCAATGATGGTCATGTAGTTGTAGTTCGCCATAAGAAATATTCACAGGCGAATCATTCAAACTACATTGGCTACTACGTCCTAGAGCTGTCCAAGCTGCGACTATATGATTTCTTTTACAGTATCATGAAGGCTCATTACGGGGATCGGGCGAAACTAGTGTATTGTGACACTGATTCCTTAATAACAGAAACTGAAATTCCTGATCTATTAACAGAGTACTGCAGGAACCCTTTAAAAGCTATATAGACACAAGTAACTTTAGCTCCTCAAATTCCTTGTACAACACAGACAACAAAGGCAAGCTCGTATTTCTCAAGTCTTAAGTGATTGAAAGAACCATCTCAGAATTTGTAGGTGTAAGAACAAAGTGCTACTCCATCCCCATGGCAGACAGTGACCGGTTGAGTTCAGCTAAGAGCGTTCCAAAGCTCATAAAGAAAAAAAATTGCTCATCAGCGATACAAAGACGTCCTATTCCAGAAGCAAACATTTACCTTTGGCTATCAGGGATTCACAGTGCGTAATGGACGAATGAGTACAGTAAAATATCCCAAGAGAGGGATATCTGTAGTTCAGGACAAAAGACACTGCTTTAGCACCTTGGAGTTACGACCTTACGGTCATCCCGATAATTCTACAGGGGTAGAGGAGGAGGAGGAAGAGAAGGAAGCTGTAATCATAATTTGACCAAATTCCAATAAACATTGAGTTTGTTTGACTTGTTTATATGTCCTTTATCAAAAAATGAATGAAAAAAACAATAATATTCTTAAAATTTATTCGATATGTGGAAACTTGTAGACAATAAGCGTCTATCTATCGATCTGGCTCATATAAAAAATAAAAAAAGACTCGCGAAATGTGCGCGGCGGCAGCAGCGGGTCCTGCGGCGACATCATGCGACGACAGGATGCGACAGGATTGTGGGCTCGGGGCGGGCGGGGCGGGCGGGGGGCAGCACTGGGGCTAGTGGTGGTAACGAGTGAGGTCCTGTATGGAGCCAGACCACTGATTTAAGCGTGTTATACAAACCACGATAAAGGAACTAGAAAATTATTTATGCTGAGAATAGCTTCATGGAATGTAATACACTTCAATATGAAAAATCAATAAAGTCAATACTTACTTTTTATGAACACGTGTTAAATGTTTGATGTCATACGGGCATTATAAACTTGCTGTAAGCGAATCTCATCACGTGTTCATCATTCCTCGAATATTCGGTCTTGGAAAACTCCATACAAATTTTTCAAGAGTTTCTCTTACACCCAAGTGTGAAACATTGTAGGCAAAGTACACGACATAAGCCCCGCACACATCGCTTCGCGTGCTTTGAAGTCGAAATGCATTTTTATATATCCTGAGCCCAGGGTAAGCAATATATTTAAAATAATCAGAGTATAATTTGAGGTCGAGAGCATAACTATCTAGGAACACTATCATGTCCGGTTCATAGTAGAGACAAATCCAGTGTCTCATTTCTCTTTTAGAATAACTTGGTAGCGTGCTGCCGCCCCGCCCCGCCCCGAGCCCACGCAATCCTGTCGCATCCTGTCGTCGCATGTGTCGCCGCAGGGCCCGCTGCTGCCGCCGCCGCGCACATTTCGCGAGTCTTTTTTTTTATTTTTTTATATGAGCCAGATCGAAACATAGACGCGTTTTGTCTACATGTTTCCACATCCACAACATCTGTTGTGTGCACATGGGCTCGTTCCCAGTGCTGATGAATTGGTTCGCTAAAGCCGCGAGTGAACCAGACATAAAGACATACGTGTCAATAAATCTCAAGTCATTTATGATGACTTCATGGTATTTCTGAACTGAATGTTTTGGTCTTAGTTTGATTTTCAAAGCCAGGTAGCGTTAATTCACGCGGGATTAACGTCATGTCGTAATCCGCATAATGTGCAATGAGAGTGCGCTGCAATTTGTGATTTTTTCATTTGAAGGTTGCATCTATTACAATAAGCTTCAATGTAATTGTTTCCTGATTTTTCATGGTCATGATGTGTTACCTTTTAAAACCCGTATTTACAGAGAAGACAGTGAGTTTGTTCATTGTGACGTGCCGCATCTTCATCGGTCATATTGATTTTATTGTAGCCTTTAGAAAATTTTAGCTTCTTCCAGGAGTGTGGGTTCAGCTAATGTAAGTTCGTTCTATATTCAAAACAGTGTGAGATCAGCTAATATAAGTTCGTTCTATATTCAAAACAGTGTGAGTTCAGCTAATGTAAGTTCGTTCTATAATCAAAACAGTGTGAGTTCAGCTAATGTAAGTTCGTTCTATATACAAAACAGTGCGAACGAGGGAAGAAAATATTTTGGATTTGTTGTTAACTAATAAAGAGGACATAATAAGCAACATTGAGGTTGGGGGTTCATTAGGTAACAGTGATCATAAGGAAATTAAATTTAATATTAAATGGGAGGATAGAGTCAGCAGAAACAACACTTAATACCTGACTTCAGGAAGGCGGGCTTCGATGGTTTAAGAAAGTAACTGCAAAGGCTTAAGAGAGTAAGATCAGAAGTAGCTGAGAGCTTAAACCATAGGGTTCGTTATGTTGGGAGTATAGAACGTGTAAGAGTTCCTTTTTCCTGGAGTTCACCATTGGAATATGCGTTCATCTGGGAGGCTCTCCAACAATGTTTGAGCGAAACTGTAGGGATTCAGGAGTATTTATACCTAATCAACAAGAAGATATCCATAAGGACGTGAATATACGGCATATTTATATATATCTACAAACTGGTTTGCCTTCTTTTCCGAATATTTGTCTGCCCAGACAGTGAATTTGAGATAAATCTGACTTATTTAACCTTCTCGCGCACGATGACGCATTTCATGTCATCAAGGGTAAAAGGTTCTGAGGACGATGACGCGAAACGCGCCATAAAAGTAAATAAAAAATTATTAAAAATTTAGTTTTCGATGAAAGTGCGTCAAATTTGCAGTTGTTGGGATAAGTTTCTTAATAGTAACATATGGCAATCTTTCTAAGGAACGTAGATGAGGAGCTCTGAGTGATTTTTATTTGTTAGGATACTCTGACGAGAGAATAACATTCAGTTTTCTCGGTGTAACTCGGGAACTAATAGACGTATGAGGAATTTGAAGATACCATAAGAATCCTCACTAAATTCCGCTTCGGAACATATATTCGGCTAAAAAAGTTGGCCCACAAAATTTTGAGCAAGCAGCAGATTTCTCAAGAATCAGAGGGGAATGGAACACACACACACACACACACACACACACACACACACACGATCCCTTTTTCACGGAAAAAAGTAAACTCGATGCGGCAACGTCTAAGGTCATATGACACCGAAGAGCAGGCAGAAAATATAAAGAAATGCAAGTTGAGAAAAGAAATAAGAAGAAATAAGTTAAGAAATGAAATATAAGACATTAATTAATGAGTGATTTTATTTGTTATGCTACTCTGACGAGAGAAAAAAATTCAGTTTTCTCGGTGTAACTCGGGAACTAATAGACGTATGAGGAATTTGAAGATACCATAAGAATCCTCACTAAATTCCGCTCAGAGCATATAATCGGCTAAAAAAGATGGCCCACAAAATTTCGAGCTAGCCGCAGATTTCTCAAGAATCGGAGGGGAATGGAACACACACACACACACACACACACACACACACACACACACATGATCCCTTTTTCACGGAAAAAGGTAAACTCGATGCGGCAACGTCTAAGGTCATATGACACCGAAGAGCAGGCAGAAAATATAAAGAAATGCAAGTTGAGAAAAGAAATAAGAAGAAATAAGTTAAGAAATGAAATATAAGACATTAATTAATGAGTGATTTTTATTTGTTATGCTACTCTGACGAGAGAAAAAAAAATTCAGTTTTCTCGGTGTAACTCGGGAACTAATAGACGTATGAGGAATTTGAAGATACCATAAGAATCCTCACTAAATTCCGCTTCGGAGCATATAATCGGCTAAAAAAGATGGCCCACAAAATTTCGAGCTAGCCGCAGATTTCTCAAGAATCGGAGGGGAATGGAACACACACACGCACACACACACACACACACATGATCCCTTTTTCACGGAAAAAGGTAAACTCGATGCGGCAACGTCTAAGGTCATATGACACCGAAGAGCAGGCAGAAAATATAAAGAAATGCAAGTTGAGAAAAGAAATAAGAAGAAATAAGTTAAGAAATGAGATATAAGACATTAATTAATGAGTGTTTTTTATTTGTTATGCTACTCTGACGAGAGAAAAAAAATTCAGTTTTCTCGGTGTAACTCGGGAACTAATAGACGTATGAGGAATTTGAAGATACCATAAGAATCCTCACTAAATTCCGCTTCGGAGCATATAATCGGCTAATAAAGATGGCCCACAAAATTTCGAGCTAGCTGCAGATTTATCAAGAATCGGAGGGAATGGAACACACACACACACACACACACACACATGATCCCTTTTTCACGGAAAAGGTAAACTCGATGCGGCAACGTCTAAGGTCATATGACACCGAAGAGCAGGCAGAAAATATAAAGAAATGCAAGTTGAGAAAAGAAATAAGAAGAAATAAGTTAAGAAATGAGATATAAGACATTAATTAATGAGTGTTTTATTTGTTATGCTACTCTGACGAGAGAAAAAAAATTCAGTTTTCTCGGTGTAACTCGGGAACTAATAGACGTATGAGGAATTTGAAGATACCATAAGAATCCTCACTAAATTCCGCTTCGGAGCATATAATCGGCTAAAAAAGATGGCCCACAAAATTTCGAGCTAGCCGCAGATTTCTCAAGAATCGGAGGGGAATGAAACACACACACACACACACACACACACACACACACACACACACACACATGATCCCTTTTTCACGGAAAAAGGTAAATTCGATCAGAAAAAAAAAAGACTTGGTGCTGCAGTGTTTAGGGTTAGATGGCACCAAATAACCGGAGTAAAAAAAAATATATATAAGTTGAGGAAAGAAATAAGAAGAAACAAGTTGAGAAATGAGAAATAAGAAGATAATGATACAATACATCCAGCAAAAACTTAAATAATTTATCGAGTCTTACGTTCAATGGCGATTTTTTATTTTATTTTCGGACTTGCATTAGAGAGTAAATTCATATTTCAGCCTGGTCATTAACCTAATGTCCTTAACCTTTTCCGTGATTATAATCTGGTGGTCATTCGAGGGTCAAAGAAAGATCTTATCTTAACCCTTCAAGTATCCCTCCCCCTCCCTCCCTGCTGGGCACCCCTACTCCCGTCACCTTCTCGCTTCCGTACGCTAGTCCGAGAGGGGGTGAGGGGGGGGGGGTGAAAAGGTAAAAGAGATGGGTGTGTGGGGGGGGGTCTAGATACCCCCTCTTCCGTAACCCCCCCGCAAATTACCCCCACTCCCGTAACCCCCCCGCTCACCCCCCCAACCCCCACTTCCAGTCCCCCCCGCTGAGGCAACCCCCACTTCCGTACATTTGTTACTACTAGTGTTGTTGCCTCCTCCTCCTCCTCTTCCTTTCCCTTCTCGCAACACAAAATTGGCACACGATCAACAACAGTTTGTCTTGAATTTCCAGGTGTATCTTTCTTCGTGTTTTTCTTTTGTTCTTCTTTTTTTTTTACTTCTTTAACTTTTGGTGTGTGTGTGTGTGTGTGTGTGTGTGTGTGTGTGTGTGTGTGTGTGTGTGTGTGTGTGTGTGTGTGTGTGTGTGTGTGTGTGTGTGTGTGTGTGTGTGTGTGTGTGTGTGTGTGTGTGTGTGTGTGTCTGTGTAATGTGTGTGTGTGTGTGTGTGTGTGTGTGTGTGTGTGTGTGTGCGCTACTGTCTGACTGATTGTCTGCCTCCTTGCATTTGCCTTTTAGTTTGTATGCATGTCAGAGAGAGAGAGAGAGAGAGAGAGAGAGAGAGAGAGAGAGAGAGAGAGAGAGAGAGAGAGAGAGAGAGAGAGAGAGAGAGAGAGAGAGAAGGTAAAAAGGAAGATTGAAAAAGAAAAAAAAGATGTATAGAAAGAAAAGGAAAGTAAGAAAGAGAAAGAAAGAATGAAAGAAAGGAGAAAGATGGAATAAAGAGAAGGAAAGAAAGAAAGAAAAAAATAAAGGATAGACAGAGAGAGACAAAGACAGAGAATGATAGTAACAAAAAAAAACAGCACACACCCAAGAGCAAACTCCTTGCACTCTAAAAAATAATAATAATAATAATAACTCGCCCCCGGTGTTTCCTTAAAGTGTTGATCCGGTGAGTTCCGCCACGCTGACCCTGGCTGACCAAAAGTGCAGGGTGAGGGGGGTAAGGGAGGGTAGGAAAAGGGAAGGGAGTGGAGGGGAGGCAAGGGTAAGAGTCACTTGGGGGAAGAGGTAGAGGTAGGGAAGGGAAGGAGTGGAGGGTTAGCATAAGGGGCGTACTTCTGTGTTCACTGCGGCAGCGTGTTGGGGAGTGAAAGTGGTGACAGGAATGAGGAGCAGCGAAGCGGCGGAGCTGAGGAGAGTGAAAATATATGGGGAAAAGAAAATTAAAAAATATATACGCTGGAGAATTATTTAGGTTTAGAAAGTATATGATAAAGTAGTTTTAAGAGAAGGTAATATATATTGCTTACTCTATTTCGGAGTAGATGACAGTAGAAAACACTTATAAAGAGGCAGGAATAGGTGCAGTGAGGTGGTGGGACTGCCTAGAGTGGAAAATATAAGTAAGATGAGTAAAAAAGGGCCTGTGAACCTAAGAGAAATAGGATATAGGTTGCATCAAAACACTTATAAGAAAAGGTGATATAAATAGCATGCTTATAGGAAGTAAGCAGCATTTGAACAGATTTAAGAGAAGGGAATGAAAAGCTGGAAGGTAGTGAGGTTGAAAAGAGTGAAAAATATAAGTAACAGAAAGGTAAAAAAAAAATGAAGTTGGGGCTTGGATTAGCAAAGGCGAATTTTCGCCGTCAACATTTGTTGAGGAGACGTCACGAATACGTCACAAGTTGCTTCCGTGTTGCATCAAGCCGTTTTGGCGGTCAACTTCTGGTCAACATTTGTTGAGAAAATGTTGCACCTGGACCAACCTGGAAAGGGCCTATGTTGAGAGGCGCCACCGTCGCAACTTGTGACGTCAGATATAAACAACAGCTCGGTCAGAAGGTGGGACATCACAGACATGCTTCCATATTATTTGTCGTAACTTAACTCATACATTAGATAGGACATTTTGATTAACACCGTTAGACGCAGCAGTGATTGGAAAACTCGAATATGTTTGTGAAAACTCAATAAAACAGAAAATAAATAAATAGTGACGAGATGAAGTTAAATAATTTATCCGTAAAGTTTATAACACATTTTACATATAGCTATCATTTCCAGCGGCTATGAAATAAAGACTAAAATAAACCATTCCATCTTGTAGAGGAAAGCCTCCTGAACACGATGGTGTATACAGATTTTTCATAAAACCATAAAGAGTGGTCGCGTTGCCATGACAACCCTCGCCTCGCCTCGCTTTTCGTGTGGCCACTGGCCAGAGGCAACAGGCAGCAACATCTGCCGAGGTCGCTGATGTTGGCCAACACCATACCAACAGGATGTTGATACAGTGTTGACGGCGAAAATTCGCCTCAAGTAAGTGACATTAATCCAGTTATACGAGAAGTTAAAATATACTGCCTACCTTAACAATAAAAAAAAAGTATATGGAATTTAAAGAGCTATAAGAGAAAAATATAAATAGCCTACTCAGAAGCTTAGCAAAAGACGTGGATGTTGTTCTCGATCAGCAATTTGTCCAGCAACTCCATGGAACTATAGAAATACAATTATACTCTTTATACTCCTAGAGAAATATACGCTAAGGGAGCCTGTAGAAATGGTAAACAGATAATTATAAGCTACGATAGCTTATCGAAGTGATAAACTAAAGGAGAGAGAGAGAGAGAGAGAGAGAGAGAGAGAGAGAGAGAGAGAGAGAGAGAGAGAGAGAGAGAGAGAGAGAGAGAGAGGTATAAAAATGATAGAAAATACAAGTTACGTGTCTATAAAAGTGGTAAATAAATATAAGTATAGGAAGTCCTTAGAAATGCTAAGCTAAGTGAGCGAGAGAGGGAGAGGGAGAGGGAGGGAGTAGGCTATCAATAAGGAATCAATGGGAAAGAGTCTAACAAACATCCACCAAGGAAATCGACAGATATACAAGGCAAATATAAGATAAGAAAGTCAATAGATATTACAAATATAAGTTAAGGGAGTCTATAAGGATGATATACTAAGCGAAGGAAAGGGTGTGAGAGGGAGTAGGCTATTAATAAGTAAATCAGTGGAGATGAATCAATTATACTTTAAGGTATCCAGTAGAAATGATCAGCAAATATAACTTAAAAGAATATATAGAATTAATGGTTATAAGTTAAAGAAGTATATAGGAATGATCTTCGAGAGAGAAAGAAGGGGAGGGAAAGAAGGAATCGGCTATCAATAAAGAATCAACGGAATTGGCTTACAGGAGAGACGGAAGAGATTAGCGAGTGCAAGGAAGGATGTTTTGGGAATTTGTGAGGCGCAGGAGGGAGTGGCGGGAAGGTGAGGAGAGGAAACAAAAGAAAGGAGGGAGAAAGTGTGATAGAGAGATAGATAATGGTGGTAGGAAAGTCAGAAGGAAGGAGGCAGAAAGAAGATACAGAAAACAAAAAAGGAAAGATAAAGAGATATAAAAAGTAGTAACGGAAATGTGAGAAGTAAGAAGGTGTAGAAAGAGAAGTGATAACGAGGAAAAGAAGAAAGAAACAGTAATAGTTAAATAATGGTGCAAAAGTGAGAAGAAAATCGGTATGAGGAAGATTCAGAAAACAAGAGAGGAATGATAAAAGAAGTAGTAATGGAAAAGGGAGGAATGAAAAGGAGGAGGAAAGAAAAATGTAAACGAGCTATTGAAAAGGGAGAGGAAAGTGTAAAGATAAATAATTGTAGGAAAGTGAAAGGAAAAGAGGTATGAGAAGGGTTAGAAAGTAATAAGAAGAAAGAAATATGAGTGGAAAATTGAGAAGAAAAGTGGCAACAAGAGAAATACAGTAATAAGAGGAAAGATAGATAGACGAAGGAGATTTAAGTGGAAAGGTGAGACGCGAGAGAGGAGGAGGAGGAGGAGAGAAAAATAGTAGCAAGAAAAAAGGAGGAGGAAGAGAGATGTGAGAGAGAAATAACGATGGAAGAGATGAGAGAAAAGTATAACATAGAAAAACGTTAGGAAAGTCAGAAGAGAAAAACATGACGAGAAAAAAAATAAGAGAAAATAAAAAGAAACCTCAAAATAAGTAGGAAAAAATGTAATATAGAACTAATGATTGAAAATGAGAAGAAAAGGCAAGAAAAGTCTACGAGGAAGAAGATTACAATGAGAAATGAATATAATAATGGAAGAAAAGAAAGAAAAGAGGAAGATTGGAGAGATAATGAGCGAAAAAAGACAAACAAAAATAGGAAGAAATAAGAAATATAATAACGAGCAAAAGTATAGGAAAAAAATATAGAAGGTAAGGAAGAATTATTTAAGATACGAAAGATCAAGAAGAAACAAGGAAATGAAGCAATAAATTAGCTGAAGGAGAAGAAGAAAAAACATGTAAAAGAAAGGAAAACAAATGCAGCGAAAGAGTGTGAAGAAAATATAAAGTGTGATAAAAGAGAGAAAGGACCAAAGGCAGTAAATACATGGAGATGAAGCGGACGGAAAAGAAAAGAATGATGGACAATATGGGAGGAAAGATGAAGAAAAATGAGTAATAGAGAAAGAAGGAGGGGTGAAATATGAAGGTGATGAAGAAAGAGCTCGAACAATAAATAAATAACGAGGAGAAGAGGAAAAAGAGGAAGGTAACAAATATGGAGAAGGAAAACAAAGAAAATGAATAACAGAGAAAGATGGATACATATGGAGATGGTTAAGGAGCAAAAATGATAAATGTATATAGAAAAAGAAGAGGAAAAGGGAAAAGGTAACAGATAATATGGAGAAAGAAGATGAAGAAAAGTGAGTAATGGGGAAAGAAGAATGGGGAAGACATGAAGGTGATGAAGAAGAAAGAGATCTAGCAAAAAATATATAAAGAGAAAGAAGAGGGAAAGGAGGCGGAGGATAACAGATACTG
>NC_066509.1:41109282-41126782 GCF_024679095.1 Eriocheir sinensis
TTACCTTTTCCTCATTGTTTCGTCTTCCTCGGGCCAGAACAAAAGCCGGAGCAACAGTCGCTTGAGCAAACACACACACGTGCACAAACACACACGCGCGTTTTCTGTATCCGTGTATCTCTCCTCACTCGCCTTCGCCTCGCCTTCACGAATTCGCGAAAACCTGCAACGAGAAGCAAAAGTTCACTCGTGTTATTTGTTTTCTCTGCGTCCCTCGACTCGTATTGACACTTAAGCAACAACAACAACAAGAACAACAGAAACAGCAACAACAAGAACAACAGAAACAGCGACAGAAACAATAACAAAAACTACAACATTACAATAAAGGGAATGAAAGAGGAAGTGTTATAAAAAGGAACGTAAAATATAATATGACTAATTGTATAACTAAGGTTTGTTTTTATAGTTTTCTTCATCGTATTTGTTATGTGTGTGTGTGTGGGGGGGGGGAATAGGTAGGTAGGTAGGGGAGAGAGAGAGAGAGAGAGAGAGAGAGAGAGAGAGAGAGAGAGAGAGAGAGAGAGAGAGAGAGAGAGAGAGAGAGAGAGAGAGAGAGAGAGAGAGAGAGAGAGAGAGAGAGAGAGAGAGAGAGAGAGAGAGATTGGTAGCTGTAGTATGTCAACCACGCGCCCTCACACACACACACACACACACACACACACACACACACACACACACACACACACATTCCCTTCAGCTCCGTCATATTGTTTTCCTAACGTAGAGGAAGAAAATATGTGCAAACCTTTTATATATAACTTTTGAGGAAAGAAAAAATAATATAAAAGTTCAAAAACGAAAATATAAAAGGAACTCGCGGAACAGAATAAACGCGTGAGTAATTATTGAAGAAAGGGGAAAAAATAGCACCTTTCTCTGACGTGAATGTGACTGATTAATGAACAGGTAAAAAGACAGGCGGAGGAGAACCTAATGGTCACTTCTTGACACCTTGCGTCACCTCAACGCACTTGGAACAAGATTGAAATAAAAGGAAAACGTATACTCCAAAAAATGTAGGAAAGAAAAGAACAGGTAATAAAAATTAGACAAAAAATAATCAATGATCACTTCCTTTACCTGCCCATCACCTCAACCGACTTCAAAACAAAACAAGACAAACACTTAACACAGAACAACCCAAAACAACGGACGAGTAAAAAGAAAGCGAGGGAAAGGGGAAGATGAGGGTCAAAATAAAGAAAAAGACGGTTATGAAGGGGCTAGGGGGCCGCTTGTCTCATCTCCTGCTCATTACCTCTTAACAACAACAGTAATCTTGACGCCGCATAACTATGAGTTTTATAGTGAAAAAAAAGTTACAATGTCTTTATATCTACTGGAGACACTGTCCGCGGCATGCACGACCCGGCACTCCGAGGGGCGGCGCGGCACTGCGGGGCGCGAGGGTTAGCACTGAGGGTCGCCGAGGGGCGGGCCGCGAGATGCTGAGGCGAGGCGGGAGAGCCGAGGTGAACCACCTTCTCTTCACCACGTCCAGCCAGACACTGAGACTGAAAACGCCTCACGCCTGGCAGGCTGGCCCACTGAGCTCACACATCCTCCTCCTCCTCCTCTTTTTCCTTTTCCTGCATAGGTGTGTGAGTGGGGGGAGGAGGGGGGGGAGCTGGACATGTGAACGAAGGAAGGTGTTTGTTTGCATGTACGTGTGCATGAGTTACCTGCCTTGAGTTTACACACACACACACACACACACACACACACACACACACACACACACAGACACACACACGGATCACTTTCCCCATTACCAGTCTCCCCTCACTCCCATCATCACCATTACGTCCCCTCTTCTTTCATCTCTTCCCCTCTTCTTGCTCGTCTTCTTCCCCAACCCTCTCGTTTCACCCCCGTTTTCACACTTATTTTATCCTTTCTCCCCTCACTTGCTCTCCCTCCTTTCGCTCCTCCCTTTCTTCAGACTGTGTTACCCCTTATTTCCGCTTTATTCTACCCTCCAACTCCCACTCTTCCCCTCACTCCCTCACTCTAGTGCTTATACCCTTTCCCTCTCCACCCCTTTCCCATGTACCCTTCTCTCCCCTCCCGTTCCCCTTTTCGTGCCTATCCCTTCTCCCAGCCTTCCCCTTCTTCTCCCACTTAATCCCCATCTTGACCATCTCCCTTTCCCCTCTTCATCCCCTTCCCCTTCCCGTCTCCTCTTATCTTCCCTCAGCTGAGTCCTTCCTCCATTGCGTCCCGAAATAATAACCACACATACATCATGAATCGGAAACCTCTGCAGGCGATGCAGGAGGAAAAGAATCTTTGGGTCACTATCAGCAGTGACCTGAAACACGCGAATCACTGTAAAAAAAGCATATAACAAAGCCAACAATTTGCTAGGGTTCATAGCGAGGAACTTCGAGTGTAAAACGCCAGACGTGATGCTATCCTTGTATACTTCCATGGTAAGACCGCACCTCGAATATGCAGTGCAGTTCTGATCTCCTAATTATAGAAGGGACATTGATTTACTGGAAAGGATTCAACGACGCGCCACGAAAATTATTCCAACTTTAAGGGCCCAACCGTATGAGGAATGACTCAAGCGACTCAATTTCTTTACATTGGAGAAAAGACGCCTACGAGGGGATATGATTCAAGTAGTTTTTCCACCTATCCACTCGACACAATCTTCCAAACAACTATCCCCTATTCTTCGACAACACTCAGCTTTCACCTTCTTCAACACTAAACATTCTCGGTCTGTCCTTAACTCAAAATCTCAACTGGAAACTTCATATCTCATCTCTTACTAAATCAGCTTCCTCTAGGCTCTAGCGTTCTGTACCGTCTCCGCCAGTTCTTCTCCCCCGCACAGTTGCTATCCATTTACAGGAGCCTTGTCCGCCCTCGTATGGAGTATGCATCTCATGTGTGGGGAGGCTCCACTCACACAGCTCTCCTTGACAGAGTGGAGTCAAAGGCTCTTCGTCTCATCAGCTCTCCTCCTCAAACTGATAGTCTTCTACCTCTCAAATTCCGCCGCCATGTTGCCTCTCTTTCTACCTTCTATCGGTATTTTCATGCTGACTGCTCTTCTGAACTTGCTAACTGCATGCCCCGTCTTTCTACTCATGCTCATCCCTATACTATCCAAACCCCTTATGCAAGAGTCAACCAGCATCTTCACTCTTTCATCCCTCACGCTGGTAAACTCTGGAACAATTTTCCTTCATTTGTATTTCCTCCTGCCTACGACTTGAACTCTTTCAAGAGGAGGGTATCAGGATACCTCTCCTCCCGAAATTGACCTCTCTTTTGGGACACTCCTTTGATCTCTATTCAGGAGCAGTGAGTAGCGGGGTTTTTTTTTCTTTACCCCCTTGAACTGTCTCCTTACCTGTAAAAAAAAAAAAGAAAGTCTTCAAATACTTGAAAAAGTTCAATAACGTCGATAACTTAAAATTCTTTCAACTACAAACCAACTCAAGAACTAGAAATAACGGTTTTCCCATTCAGTCGAGTCGATGCAACACAGGCATTGGACATAGTTTCTTTTCGAACCGAGTCATCCACCACTGGAACAATCTTCCCTCAGAAGTAGTGAATGCAAATACCATCAACTCCGTCAGAAATCGAATCGACCGTCATCTCGTTGCGTCCAGAGTAGACTAAATATCGAGGTGCTTTCATTTGCTCCCCAGGCCCCAAGTGGCTGTCGAGCAGATTAAATCACCAAAACGGGCAACCTCGTAATGAGCCAATAGTCTTTCTGTTGCCTGCATTTCTATATTTCCATGTTTCCTCCTCCTCCTCCTTCTCCTATTCCTCCTCCTCCTCCTCCTCCTCCTCCTCCTCCTCGTCCCATTGAAGCCATTGATCAGCCGCCCACCTCAGACAGCAGGTGAGGCATCATTAATTCACCAGAACGGCCAGGTGACCTCCCCCCTTCCCATCCCCTCTACCTGTCGCTCCCCCCCACCCCCCCTCATCATCATCATTGATTCACCAGCGGGGATTATTAGTATTAGTATTTTTCTGGTTGAGGTGAAGCGACTTGGAGTTGTTTTAAGGATAGATTGATGAGATAAGGGTTTGGGGCGTGTTGGTGGTGGTGGTGGTGGGGGCAGTGGTGGTTGTAATGGTGGTGGAAGGGGGACGTGGTGGTGGAGGTGGTGGTGATGGTACTGGTAGTAGTAGTATTAGTAGTAGTAGTAGTAGTAGTAGTAGTAGTAGTAGTGGTTGTAGTAGTGGGGAGGTGTTATTATATCTGCACTTACGCTTCCTGGATATTTTTTCGTGTTTTCTCACATTATCTCTCTGTATGTATTCCTTTCCTTCATGGTTTCTTTACACAACTTTTAATTACATTCTATTTTGAGTACATTTTTGTTGTTCTTCCTTTTACTTTCTTATTTCCTTACACTGTTTCCATTTTTCTTATTTTTCCCTCCTTCCTTCCTGTCCTTTCCTTTTTCCGTCTTTCTTTCCTTTTTACCTCTCTTTATAATATCCTTTTACATATTTTCCCTTCTGTCTTTCCTTTATTCTCTCTGTTTAGTGACTTTGTTCGTTAAACTGAGATGACTGTGATGCTTTTTTTTTCTTTCCCTTTCATCACCACCCCGTCCTCTTTGCTCCTTATTTTCTTCTTCAATGCCTCATCTCCTCCTCCTCCCATCTAACACCTTAATTTCCTCTTCGTAATTATTCCCTTCATTAGCATCGCCTCGTCATCTTGCTCTCCCCCTTCCCTCTTTTCTTGCTCTCTTTCTGTCTTCTTCGCCTTATTTTAGTAATTTATTCCATTTTCTCCTTTCCTTTCACTTTGTGCCTCTTCCTCTCTCTTCTTTAATCATCCCTTTCTCTGATACTCCTCCTGTCTTTTTCCTTTTCCTTCTCCCTGGCATCCTCTACCATCACCTATTCTTTCTTTGTGCCCCATTTTCTTCCCCTTTACTTGTCCTCCTCCTCCTCCTCCTCTTCTCTTTCCTATGTCCCGTCTTCTCCTAAATACTTTCCAGTAATCCTTATCTTCCACTTTCATTTCCTTCACCACCACCTACACTTCTTGACTTCATCCTTTTCTTCATCCTTTTACTCCCCTGTCTTCCTCCCATTCCATTTCTCCCTTCGTTTTCTTACCATCCTATTCCACTTTTCTTATCCTCCCTCTTCCTCCTTGTCTTCCCCCCCTCCTCCACCTCCTTCACCACCTCCTGCTCGTCCTCCTTCACCTCTCGACACACTCGCCCCCGTCCGCACAACCCGCCACAAACATAAGCGTCCCGCCGCCCATCGACCGATCGGCGGCGAGGTGCGGCCCGATACGGAATTTGTTGCCGCGTGTGTTCGTCCCATTACACTCTGGAGGCGTTGTGTGTGTGGCCGGAGGCTGTGAAGGAGAGAGGGATAGAAAGGATGGGTAGAGAATAAGAGATAAAGAGGAAGAAGGTGGTAGAGGGAGAGGTAGAGAAAGGGGGTAGACAGGTAGAGTAGTAGAGAGAGGGAGGCAAGAAATGATAGATCGAGGGGAGGCAGAGTGATTGATGTGATGGAAAAGGGTAAAGAAAGAGGAGAAAGATGGAGAGAAAAGGGGAGTAGAGGAGAGATAGACAGATAGAGGATAAGGTAGAGAGATGGAAGAAGGATAGAACAGGTGAGAGAGAGATTTACATAGATTTACATAGAAAATCAGACCACACAGACCCCATGGTCCAGACTTGGTGGTCTGTCCTTAAACCTAAGTGATTTTACATTAATCAGAAGACTCCAAAACGTTGCATTTCTACTCTAGTTGATATTAAGTTGAAGGAAGTGACGGTCGAGCTTATTTTTGAAGGAGTCAATCGTGTTACACTGGACCACTGACGGTGGAAGCTTATTCCATTCTCGCACTACAACGTTGGTGAAGAAAAATTTGGTGCAGTCTGAATTTACTTGTCTACATCTGAGTTTTACGCCATTGTTCCTCGTGCGCAAAGTGTCATCGATCATAAACAATGTTGATCTGTCTACATTCGTGAAACCATTAAGTATTTTAAAACATTCGATCAGTTTTCCTCGGAGGCGACGTTTCTCAAGAGAGAACATGTTAAGGGTAGAAAGCCTTTCTTCGTAGGATTTGTTGCGCAAGGAAGGGATCATTTTCGTTGCCCGTCGCTGAACACCTTCTAATTTAGCAATATCCTTTGCATGGTGGGGAGACCAAAACTGTACCGCATATTCCAAGTGGGGTCTGACTAAACTGTTGTAGAGCGGGAGTATTACATCTTTATTCTTGAATACAAAGTTTCTTTTAATGAAGCCCAACATTCTGTTCGCTTTATTTGCTGCATCGATGCATTGCTGTGAGAATTTGAGGTTTGACGCGATTTTGACCCCAAGTCTTTGACGCATTGAACGCTTTTGAGTTTAACGCCGCGCATTTCGTATTCGAACTTCTTATTCCTCGTTCCAACTTGAAGGACCTGGCACTTGTCTACGTTAAAGGGCATCTCCCATCTATCCGACCAAGCTGAAATTTTGTGCAAATCCTCTTGGAGGCTTTGCCTGTCTTCGTCAGTGAGAACCGAGTTGCCAATCTTTGTGTCGTCTGCAAATTTACTAATGCGGTTATTGAGTCCAACATCCACGTCGTTGATGTAAATAATGAAGAGCACTGGGCCAAGGACCGAGCCCTGAGGGACGCCACTAGTGACAGGCGCCCACTCTGAGTTAAATCCGTCAATCACTACTCTTTGTTGCCTGTTGCTCAACCAGTTCGCGATCCATTGGTTTACTTGACCGTCAATACCTATTTGCTTTAATTTGTAAAGTAATTTATGATGCGGGACTTTATCAAACGCTTTCTGGAAATCAAGATAGACTACGTCCAGTGATTTGGTTACGTCATAAACAGTGAAGAGGTCGTTATAAAAGGTTAATAGGTTTGATAGGCAGGATCTTTTGTTTCGGAAGCCATGTTGTGAGTCCCCAATCAATGAGTGGCTTTCACGGTAATTCACAATTTTGTCTCTAATTATGCCCTCAAGTAGCTTACCTACAACCGAAGTTAGACTAATGGGCCTGTAATTACCTGGTGCTTTTTTGTCTCCTTTCTTGAAAATCGGTGTCACGTTAGCCTTTTTCCAATCTGAAGGGACGATGCCTTGTCGCAAGGACATATTGAATACGGTTGTGAGGGAGGAGAGTATTTCGCTCTTTGTTTCTTTCAGCAGAGTTGGATATACTTTGTCAGGTCCAGGACTTTTATTTGTTTTAAGTGAATGGAGAGCTTTAAGGACTTCATCGGTTGTTATTTCAAAATTAGGCAATGCATGCTCGAGATTTACAATAGTACTGGTATTGGTGGTAGCGAGAGGAAGACTGTTAGTATTAAACACTGAGGAAAAGTAATTGTTTAAGAGGTTTGCAATGTGTTGGCTATCAGTCACTAGTGCACCGTCGCTGTTTGTTAAAGGTCCAATACCACTTTTGATCGCCTTTCTGTTGTTTATGTAACTGAAGAAAGATTTCGGATTATTTTTACAGTTGGCTGCAATATTTTCTTCGTATCTACGCTTTGCCTGACCTACTAGTCTTTTTACTCGTCGCCTGGCATCATTATAAAGTCTAATGTTTTCGGGCGTGCTTTGTTCTTTCTTTAACCTGTAAAACAATTTTCTCTCATTGACTGATTGTTTAATTTCGCTATTAAACCACGGTGGGCTTTTATTAGTGTTAATTCGCTTCTCGCACAAGGGGACGAATGTGTTCTGCTGAGTGAGTAAGTGATTTTTAAGGCTTAGCCAGGCTTCCTCTACGTTGCCGTCATCTGATAGTTGTATTTCTGTTAGTTTTTGTCGGATTTCTACGAAGTTAGCTCTTTTGAAATTGGGCACCTTTACTTTATTTTCAGTCACTGATGATTGAGCTTTAATGTCGACGCGCACTAATTTATGATCGCAAGAACCGAGGTGTTCTCCTACCGTGACACTACTGATTAGGTTATCTTGGGTCGTTATAACAAGGTCGAGTATATTATTTTGTCGAGTTGGCTCAGAAACCATTTGGCTTAGATAATTTTCTTCTAGAAATTCGATCATTCTATGTGACTCGCCTTCTGTACCTGACAGTGTCGCCCAGTCGATATGGGGGAGGTTAAAGTCTCCTAATATCAGTGAGTCGCTGTTATTAAGTGACTGCCTTAAGACGCTGTACATTTCAAGGTCGTCATCGAGTGATTGCCCGGGAGGTCTGTAGGTGACAGATATATTTAAGTTGACTTTTGCAATGTTTACTCGCACGCACAAGTGTTCAACGAGAGAGAGAGAGAGAGAGAGAGAGAGAGAGAGAGAGAGAGAGAGAGAGAGAGAGAGAGAGAGAGAGAGAGAGAGAGAGAGAGAGAGAGAGAGAGAGAGAGAGAGAGAGAGAGAGAGAGAGAGAGAGAGAGAGAGAGAGAGAGAGAGAGGCAGGGAGATGTAGAGGAGATACTGATAGAAAGATAGAAGGAAAGAAGAGTTAAAGAGACAGAAAAAGGTAAAAAGGTAGAAAGAAAAGTATTAAAGGCAGACAGACAGACAGAGAGAATTGATTTTGAAATAGACGAAAATATGTGTACATGTGTCACAGCTGTGCATGTTTTCTCTCTCTCTCTCTCTCTCTCTCTCTCTCTCTCTCTGTTGAATGTATATATATTTTTTTCCTGCAACTTTTTGAAGGCACGAAGCAAAGTGTGTGTGTGTGCGTGTGTGTGTGTGTGTGTGTGTGTGTGTGTGTGTGTGTGTGTGTGTGTGTCTCTTAAAAAAATCTAAATATATAAAAGAACAGTTAGGGCAGGGACGAAGGTGAGGAGGTGAAGGGAAAGGTGCTGCTGGTATCTTTGTCAGAGGGGACGACTTTCATGCGAGAGGAAGGGAGGAAGGAGGAGGGAAGGATGGGAAGAGTGGAGAGAAAGAAGGAGGAGGAGGCGGAGAAGGAGGCTAAATAGGACGTGTTTATATTGACATGTATTCGTGTGAGGCGTGAGCGAGTGTATGTGTGTGTGTGTGTGTGTGTGTGTGTGTGTGTGTGTGGGTGGGTGGGTGTGGGTGTGGGTGTACATGAGAAACCAAGAACGATCAACTAATTGAATTCTCGTGTGTGTGTGTGTAGTTCTGGGTGTGTGGGTGGAGACAGAATGGATTTGCAATAGTGGAAGTGTGGGTGGGTTGGGACTACAGCAGGGTGGAGGGAGGTGGGTGGTGGGTGGATGCTGTGACAGGGGAGGTCAGTGGGAGGGTGGCAGCGTGAGTGGTGGGTGGGTGGTGGCTGTGCAGTGAGGTCGGTAGTGGCTCCTCTCACCCCTAAAGGTATGAGAGTACTGGTATCGCCGGCAATCTGCTCGTAAAGGAAGGGACAGGACACACACTCCCTCACTCTCCTTTTTCCTCCTCCTCCTGTTATCCTCCTTTACATCCTCTTTTTGCTGCTGCTGCTACTCCTACTGTTACTGCTACTACCACTACTACTACTACTACTACTACTACTACTACTACTACTACTACTACTACTACTACTCGTTACTAACTTATTATCCTTATTCTTCTATCTCTGGTCTTGGGGCCGCAATGAGGGGTAGGAGGGATGCGAATGGAGATTGTCTGGGCAGTTTTGCAATAAGTGAGGGGAAGGAAGGAGAGGCGAGGAGGAAAGATGAGATGAGAGAATCTGTAAAGGAAGGAGGAGGAGGAAGAGTAGAACAAGTAGGAAAGGAGAAAAATGAGAAGAGGAGGAGTAGAACAAGTAGGAAGGAAGGGGGAGAGAGGCAAGGGAGAAAAGATCAAATGAGGGAGATTATAAAAAAAGGAAATAAACGAAAAGGAAAGCAAGTAAGAAAGAAGGGGAAACTAGAAAGGAAAGGTGATACGAGAAAAAATATAGAGGAAAGTAGGAAGAGGTGAAGCCAGGGAGGAATGAAGGAATGGAGAACAAATCGGGGGATGATGAAGGAAAGGAAAAGGAAAAGTGTAAAAAGATGAGCAGGAGAAGATCAGAGAACGGAAAAATAGACGAGAAGAAAGAGGAAAAAAATATTAAGTAAAGCAAAAAGATAAGGAAGAAAGGACTGAAATAAAAAAGTACAAGAAAATGGAACAACAAAAAAGTAGGAAAAGCAAACTGAGGAGGTGGAAAGGAAAGGAAAAAGAGGAGGAAGAGAGAAAGCAAGAAACCATAATAATAAAACGAGGAAGAGAACTTAAGAGATAGAGAGAACAAAGGGGAGAAAATGATGAAGAAAAAGAGACAAACTGAGCATGAAGGGAGAAGAGGAGGAGGAGGAGGAGGAGGAGGAGGAGGAGGAGAATGACCTGAGTTAAGGAAGAGGAAGAAAGAAAAGGAAGCGGAAGTTGGAGGAAGAGACTTGTTGAAGTATTAGTTCGAGATAAGAGGGAAACTTGCCGTGAGGGCAAAGAAGGACAGGTAGCTGTGGCTGTAGTACTACTACTACTAGTAGTAGTAGTAAAAGTAGTAGTAGTAGTAGTAGTAGTAGTAGTATGGTAATAGTAGCAGTATGGTAATATCGGAAAGGCAAGAGAACGTTCAAAATGAGAGAGAGAGAGAGAGAGAGAGAGAGAGAGAGAGAGAGAGAGAGAGAGAGAGAGAGAGAGAGAGAGAGAGAGAGAGAGAGAGAGAGAGAGAGAGAGAGAGAGAGAGAGAGAGAGAGAGAGAGAGAGAGAGAGAAAAAAAGAAAAAGTCCTCCTATTACTACGTGCTACACACAAGAATATTCCCAAGGTAGATATGCATGTTGGCTTGCATGTATAATTATTATTAGCAATATTATTATATGCATTTTTTCACACTTTCTCGTATTATAGTTATTATCTTCATACTGTTATTTTCTCATTATTATTTTCTTGTATATAATTTCTGAAGTCCTTTATTCACTATTTTATATTTTTTGCGTGTTCAGTGTTGGAAGCGTGATGGTATTCGGTTCTCACGGCGTCCTGTTTCTTCCCATGCTTTTATCACGATTCCCACGCTCTCTCTCTTCCACTTTTCCTCCCTACCTATTTATGCATCTCTTCTCCATACCAACGCCTTCATTCCTCCTCCTCCTCCTACTACTCCTACTCCTCCTACGCCTCCTCCTCTTCCTCCTCCTCCTCCTCTTCCTCCTCCTCCTCCTCCTCCTACTCCTACTCCTACTCCTCCTACTCCTCCACCTCTTCCTCCTCCTCCTCCTCCCTCCTACTTTCGCTTCTTCATCTTCTAAATTTCCTTCCTCCTCCTCCTCCTCCTCCTCCTCTTAACACTTCTTTATTGTTTTACCTTTACGTTCCTCTCGGTCTGATGGTCTGCCGGTCTTCCTTTTCTCTTTAATGATCTGTGGTTTGTGTTTGCCTTTGTTTCCCTCTGATTGTCTGTCTCGTTGTAACTCGGTTTATTCTTTTTTATTAATCTGTCTGTCTGTCTGTCTGTATCAGTCTACTCCCTTGAGCGAGCATAGGGATTTTTTAGTATAGGCGAGGGGGGGTGGGAGTAATGGGAGTAATGGGAGCAATGGGAGGAGTAATGGGAGAGGACATCTAGCTCATAATATAACCAGGCAGCTTAGAAGTAATTATAGGGGAGTAACAGAGGACGGGCTAAGAATCTTCTATACTAACAGCAGGAGCCTCAGAAACAAGATAGACGTACTAAGGGGTGAAGTTTGTTCAGCAAATTTTGACATAATAGCGATCACTGAGACATGGATAGACACTGCCAATAGAAATTTTAGATCGGAATTTGAAATAACGGGTTATTATATGTTTCACCAAGACAGAAGGGGCAGAAAGGGAGGTGGAATGGCGCTATACGTTAAAGACTCACTTAAATGTTTCGTTAACAATTCAGTCAAAACTAACATGGATTCAGAATCAGTTTGGGTGGACGTTTACAAAGGGGAAGAAAAACTAACTCTAGGAGTTATGTACAGGCCACCCAACCTTAACAGGCAGGACACGAGTATATTACTACAGGAGATTGGCAGGGCGAGTAGGAGTAAAAACGTCTGCGTAATGGGGGACTTTAATTATAGGAATATAGACTGGGAAGACCTAGGATTTCCTTGAAGTTATACAAGCTAATTTCCTTAAGCAGGTAGTTACTGAGCCTACCAGAGGAGATAATATATTAAACTTAGTCCTAACTAATAATGGAAATTTGCTATGTGAGTTGGAGGTGGGCGGAGAGTTTGGAAATAGTGACCACAGAACGGTTCGTTTTATCTTAGACTGGGCGGTAACCCGCGAACCAAACACAGTGTTAGTGCCAGATTTTAGAAGAGCAAATTACGAGGGGCTTCGAAGACATCTTGATGGGGTAGACTGCGATAATTTAGGGATTCATGAGAGCCAGAACTGCGGATTGGAGAGCCAGGAGAACCAGGTAGGAATGTCTTACAATTATTTAGTTAGAGTAATAGTAGAGGGGCAAGGACAGCATATACCTCAGCGAACACTTAGAAAAGAAAACAATGACCCTAAATGGATGACTCGTGGACTAAAACACGAGATAGGGTTAAAGAAGGGAATTTATCAGAAAATAAAAAATGGTGAAACACATCTCAGGGGCCGGTACGTCGAACTATCTAGATTAGTTATGAAAAACACCAGGATAGCAAAAAGGAACTATGATATCAAAGTAGCAAATGAGGCGAAAAGTAATCCTAAGGGCTTCTTTCAGATGTATAGAACAAAAAAACGGGAGAAAATTGGACCGCTGAAAACAAATACAGGGGAGCTAGTAGAAAATTACGAAAATATAAGCACATTGTTGAACGACTACTTCCTTTCAGTATTCACATAAGAGGATCGAACGACTATTCCGGAAAGGGTTCAGGTGTACGAGGGCGGGGATGGCGATAAATTGAGGGATATAATCATTACCAGGCAAGTAGTTAAGGATGAGATAGATAAGCTGAAGAAGAACAAGTCGCCAGGTCCTGACGGGATATTTCTGAGAGTATTAAAGGAATTAGGAGATGTACTCAGTGACCCACTAACCGACATCTTTTTAGATGTCGGTAAATACTGGTTATGTGCCGAGCCTATGGAAAGTAGTTAATGTGACGCCGATTTTCAAAAAGGGGGACAGGTCAGTTGCTTCAAACTATCGCCCAATTATCTTAACATCGGTTATAGGCAAGATACTGAAGTCCATAATAGCCAGGAACATTCGGGAGCATCTAGAGAAACATAGCTTAATGCACGACTCGCAGCATGGGTTCACGAAAGGTAGGTCATGCCTCACCAATCTTTTGTCCTTCTACAATAAAGTATTTGAGGCGGTAGACAGAAATGAATATTATGATGTAATCTATCTTGATTTTAGTAAAGTGTTTTGACAAAGTTCCTCACCAACGACTGTTGCTTAAATTACAAGCTCACGGAGTAGACGGTAAAGTTTTGAACTGGGTCAAGGCGTGGCTTAGCAATAGGAAGCAAAGAGTGCAAATCAATGGTAAAAGATCTGACTGGGGATGTGTTATAAGTGGGGTCCCCATAAGGTTCGGTAATAGGTCCACTTTTGTTTATTGTTTATATCAATGACTTAGATACAGGAATTAGTAGTGATGTCAGTAAGTTTGAAGATGATACCAAGATCGGTAGAGTAGTTGAGTCGGATCAGGACGCTAGTATTCTCCAGGGTGAACTAAACAGATTGTATGACTGGGCGGAAAAATGGCAGATGGAGTTCAATGTAGGGAAGTGCAGTATTCTGAGTGTAGATAGGAACAACCCCTCACTTAACTATTGCTTAAATGACACTCTCATAAGCAGGTCTAGGTGCGAGAGGGATTTAGGGGTCTTAGTGAGCTCTGATCTCCGTCCAAGGGCACAATGCATTTAAGCTAGAAATCGAGCAAATAGGGTACTGGGATTTATTTCAAGGAGCGTAAGCAACAGAAGCGCCGAAGTCTTCCTCAAACTATATTTAGCATTAGTTAGACCTCATCTTGACTATGCGGTTCAGTTCTGGTCATCTTATTATAGAATGGATATCAAAATGTTAGAATCAGTGCAGAGGAGGATGACTAAGATGATTCAGGGGTTGAGAAACTTGCCATACGAGGAGAGACTCAAACAGTTAAACTTGCATTCTCTAGAAAGGCGAAGGGTGCGTGGAGACATGATCGAGGTTTATAAATGGATGAAGGGCTTTAATAAGGGAGACATTCATAAGGTTTTGTTGGTAAGAGAACCGGGTAGGACACGAAGTAACGGGTTTAAACTGGATAAATTCAGATTCAACAAGGACAAAGGCAAAAATTGGTTTCCAAACAGGGTGGTGGATGAGTGAAATAGGCTTAGCAGTCACGCGGTGAGTGCCAATACAATTGTCATATTCAAAAATAGATTAGATAAATTCATGGACAGCGATTTTAGGTGGGGTTAGATACACGGGAGCTTAGGTTCAAAGGAGCTGCCTTGTACAGGCCTACCGGCCTCTTGCAGACTCCTATGTTCTTAAGTTCTTATCTGTACGCACCTTTTTTATCTATATCTTTATCTATCTATCTATATCTTGCTGAGGAAGAAATTGGTTGTGTAAAAGATAGAGGATTGAATGAGAGGAAGAAAGGTCATTGAAAAAGAGAGAGGAGAGAGAGAGAGAGAGTGTTCCGTCACCCCGACAAGCATCATGACACGCTGATGGGGAAGGTATAATAAGAACACTGATGAAGGTGGTCTCTCTCTCTCTCTCTCTCTCTCTCTCTCTCTCTCTCTCTCTCTCTCTCTCTCTCTCTCTCTGTTTTCTTTTTTTTCTTTTTTGTTCCTAAAATTACGTTTTTTTGTTTTTATGTCTGTGTCTGTCTGTCTGTATGTACATATGTATCACTATCTGTGCGTTTATCTTTCTGTCTGTCGGTATATATCTCTCCCTTTCAGTATCTCACACACACACACACACACACACACACACACACACACACACACACACATACCACATTATAATGTTGTCTGCAAAAGAAATAAAAAAATAGTAATCATAATAAAAAACACATTACCATCGCAGTTACATTGTATAAAACATTTCTGCACCAAACTCCCGGCCAAGAGTATGATCCCTAAAGCCGTGATCCGGTTCAGCCGTTCAGGCGGACTGCATCGGCCTGAAAACAAACAATACTATTGCTGTCATACGCAATTAAATTTTTCCCGACCATCTTAATACACAGTTATTATTATTCATAACGACGTGATTATGTTTTGAAGTCAATATACAAACACAACCATCCATCCACCGACACACACACACACACACACACACACACACACACACACACACACACACACACACACACACAAGTTGGCCTTAAAAGTAGTAAAGTGAAACTGTCAGACTTGAGAACAACATGACTTTAGTCCGTAGAAGAAGAAAACAGGAGTTAAGGAAAGGGAGAAGGGGAAGGAAGGGGAGGGAGGACGAGAGGAAGGGAGGGAGGGAGATGAAGGGGAGAAGGTAGTAGTGGTAGTGGGAGGAGGAGAAGAAGAGGATAGTAATAGAAGGAAGAGGAGGAGACGGAATAAAAGAATAAGATGGATTAGAATGGAAAGTTAAATAAAGAACTACTTCACAGAAATTCAGAAATAACGAGGATAAGTAAAGATTAGTAAAGAGGGAGAATAAACAGAGGAAGAAAGATCAAAAAGAAAAATATATAATAAATCGAATTTGAAAAAAAAATGAGGAAGAGTGTGGACAAAAGAAGGGGAAGAAATGAAAGAGGAGGGAGAAGGAAAAAAAGTGAGTGGCTCAGTGCCCAGGATAAGAAAAAGTTGAAAATTACAAACACCGAAAGGGAAACTGAAGAAGGACGAGAAAGGAAGGAAGAATTGGAGGTGAGAAATAAAAGATAGATGTGGAAGAGGAGGAGGAGGAGGAGGAGGAGGAGGAGAGGTGAGGGGCCATGGAGGCAACGATGCACACGCTTAGAGTTTGGAAGTGAAGAGAACGAGGAGGCAGTTTGGCGCTCTGAGGAAGAGAGAGAGAGAGAGAGAGAGAGAGAGAGAGAGAGAGAGAGAGAGAGAGAGAGAGAGAGAGAGAGAGAGAGAGAGAGAGAGAGAGAGAGAGAGAGAGAGAGAGAGAGAGAGAGAGAGAGAGAGAGAGAGAGAGAGAGAGAGAGAGAGAGAGAGAGAGAGAGAGAGAGAGAGAGAGAGAGAGAGAGAGAGAGAGAGAGAGAGAGAGAGAGAGAGAGAGAGAGAGAGAGAGAGAGAGAGAGAGAGAGAGAGAGTAGTGCCACCCAGAACGCTCACTCACGTTGGCAGCGAGATGCATTGTTTGGCACTCCGGTGAATGCCACTCAACTCCTCCTCCTCCTCCTCCTCTTTCTCCTGCTCCTCCTCCTCCTCCTCCTCCTTCTCCTCCTCCTCCTTTCTTGAAGACAACATCATTTCCGATGCTCAGCACGGTTTCAGGAATAAGTGCTCATGCTTAACCAACTTACTAGACTTGGCTTCCAAGGTATCTATGAAAACTGGGATAATCATTAGTGATACAACATTTTTGCAACTCCATAGTCCTGTATCATTTTCTCATGAGGTTCCCCTAGAAAACATTGAAAATCAATGTTTTTTTTTTTGTATACGATCAAAAAAGATCACCCATGACTAACTTTGAAATTTTTATATTTTGTTGCATTTCCAAAAATTAGAACCCTCTTTGAATAATACTAAAAAAAAAAGGAAAAACATCCAAAATGTTTAATTCATAACTGGTACAAGAACTGTATTCTGCATTCTGGAACAATTTAAAGAAGGTAAGTCATATAAAGTGCAATTAGTCAATAGTCAAACTGCGTCAAGTCATGAGAGAGAATGACACGATTGGCAGGTTGGCTTTGTTCTTGCACGTGGCAGGTTGGCTTTGTTCTTGTATGTGGCAGGTTGGCTTTGTTCTTGCACGTGGCAGGTTGGCTTTGTTCTTGCACGTGGCAGGTTGGCTTTGTTCTTGCACGTGGCAGGTTGGCTTTGTTCTTGCACGTGGCAGGTTGGCTTTGTTCTTGCACGTGGCAGGTTGGCTTTGTTCTTGCACGTGGCAGGTTGGCTTTGTTCTTGCACGTGGCAGGTTGGCTTTGTTCTTGCACGTGGCAGGTTGGCTTTGTTCTTGCACGGCAGGTTGGCTTTGTTCTTGCACGTGGCAGGTTGGCTTTGTTCTTGCATGTGGCAGGTTGGCTTTGTTCTTGCACGTGGCAGGTTGGCTTTGTTCTTGCACGTGGCAGGTTGGCTTTGTTCTTGCACGTGACAGGTTGGCTTTGTTCTTGCACGTGACAGGTTGGCTTTGTTCTTGCACGTGGCAGGTTGGCTTTGTTCCTGCACGTGGCAGGTTGGCTTTGTTCTTGCACGTGGCAGGTTGGCTTTGTTCTTGCACGTGGCAGGTTGGCTTTGTTCTTGCACGTGGCAGGTTGGCTTTGTTCTTGCACGTGGCAGGTTGGCTTTGTTCTTGCACGTGGCAGGTAGTTCTTGCATGACCTTAATTGCTCGCTCACAGCATTGATTGCTTCTGCTGATGCTTG
>NC_066509.1:41131782-41156909 GCF_024679095.1 Eriocheir sinensis
TGGAATCCACACGATGGACGATAAAATATCGGCCATAAAAAAACAAAATTCCGCAACCCCAAACCGTCGAAAACGTTCGGTCTTTCCTTGGGTTGTCCGGCTACTATAGGCCTTTCATACAAGGTTTTGCCAAATTTGCTTCGCCTCTAACGCAACTTTTAAAGAAAGAGATACCTTTTCATTGGAATGCCCCACAACACAAGAGTTTTACAGACTTGAAGGCACCGGCAGTCCCGGACTACAACGTCCCTTTTACACTTTATACAGATGCCTCAGCCCTAGGTCTTGGTGCTGTTTTGATGCAACCGGACCCTCGCGGTAAAAATCGCGCTATTGCGTACGCAAGTCGTACTTTAAACCAGGCTGAGTCGAACCATTCAGTGACGCATCAGTAAACCCTAGCGGTTGTGTGGGCTCTTAAACATTTTAGGGATATTATCCTTGGCTATCCTATCACTGTCTTTACAGACCATACGCCAGTCACCGAGCTTTTTAAGGGTAGAAACCTCACCGGTCGACTCGCTCTGTGGTGCCTGACCATCCAGGAATTTGGGCCAACCTTTAAGTATTTACCTGGCCGCGCGAATGTCGTCGCGGATTCACTGTCTAGAAACGTACCTGTTGGCTCAGTGGCAGAAACGCCTACTAAAATTCAAAATTTCACTCTAAAGGATTTAGCAGCAGCCCAACGTCGACATGACGTTTGGGTTAAAGTAATATACGCTCTGAGTCGGGTGATGAAATATGTCTCCCGCCACTACCCGTGTCTTTTTCACAATTTTTCTTGTCACAGGACGACGTTTTGTGCAGCTACTGGCCCCGCAAAAAGGAGTCTGTCACACAGTTTGTGATACCGGAGTGTTATGTACCGGCGGTGCTGAACTTAATTCATGACGCGGTCATTGCTGGTCACCCGGGAAGGGAACGCATATTAACAGTGGCCCGAGCGGTCCATTTTTTCCAACTATGCGTGTAGATATTGACGCGTATGTGGCTAAGTGTGTCAAGTGTGCCCAACATAAAGGGACGGTGCCTAGGCTTGCGCCGATCCTCGAATACCCGCCCCCTGACCGGCCGTGGGATGTAGTTTCTATTGACTTGCTACAGCTTCCCGCCAGCCACCAGGGTTCTAGGTACCTCTTGGTTTGTGCAGATCACTTGTCGCGGTACGTTGTGTTAGCCCCGGTGAAATAGAAAGATTTTAGATATCCTGCGCCCGGTCGTCGGCGGACTTCAGCATACCTGGGAGGACTGGCTAGCATATGTTGCAGCAAGCATAAACAGCCGTGTTTGTGAGTGAACGGAACAATCTCCCCACTACATAATTTTGGGGGTTGAGAAGAGACTCCCATATGACCTGCTTAGTAGTTCTCATTCACCTGTATATAATGTAGATAATTATTCTAAGGTTCAACTCAAAGTGTTCACAGATATTCATAGAAACGTCAGAGAGAGAGAGAGACTACAGGCTACATTTGAGGCTATGTGCTAGCAGCAACCTGTTTCCTTGAAAGTGGGTGACTGTTATGCTTCGAGTCCCAGAGAGACATTCGAAGTTGTCCCCTAAATTCGTGGGCCCACGTCGGATAGTTAGACAACTAGGTGGTCACAAATTTGAGCTTTATGACTTCATTTTTAATTCATATGAAATTGTGCATAGTGATCGCCTCAAAAAGACAGACGCCCAGCCTGAGGTCCTTGATTCGACTTTAGTTGAACCAGCGAGAACCGCCTGTTTGCTTCAGCCTGACGATGCTTTGTCTATCTTTCCAACACATGCGAGAGGGGAGTGCTTGAGTAATACTTCACAATCTTACTCACTATTTTCTTTTTCTTGCTGAGTTGATGTAGGGCAGTCAGTCTCCTTAGTTGTTTGGGACCGTAATAATCGAGGGTGTAGACTACCATAGGGATAGGTACTTTTTAACCTTGAACCTCATGTGCTTCTGCTTGAAACAGACATTTTTCTCTGCAAAGACAGACTTAACTACACTTGAGCAGATGCTGTCCATAACTTTTATTGTAACCAGCATGTGAACATCATGTGAATGTAATGTATATTTTATAATGTACATTTGAGTGTGTAACTGTGCGTGTCTAAGCACAGGCTCAGTGCCTTTGCCAGGATGTTTGTTACCCGTTTTTTTTTTTTTTTTTTTTTTTTTTAAGATAGTTGGTGTTAAGTGTTAAGTTTAAGGCGCGAACTGTTATTCACTCGTCACAGGGCCGGTGTTACCGTGGCCTGCTTCACAAGTTGATTGTAGTAGGTAAAATAGCACAATAGCCTTTTAGTTAAGTGATGTGTGGCCGAGCGGTAGCCGTTATAAGTTCACTTTAGTTCTCCCCCTCTCAAGGTTATTAAATGGTTTTAATGTATTTTAATTATATTAACAGTATTACACAAAAGTTTAAAGTTTACGTGAGCGAGTCGCACGCACACCCCAAGCAGTGATCTGCTCGGCCCGCAGCCCACTGTCTTCTCTCGCCACAGGCGCGGGGCGGCGGAGCACCGCTCGCCTGCACGTCACCCGTCTTCTCCTCCCGTCTTCGCGTTGTTCGCTCGTTTTATTTGCTTGTAGTTCGTCCGGAAGGGTGTGGGCTCCGGTTGATGACGGCTGAAGAAATTCATCATTTGCTGATTCTAGTGTCAGTTCATCACAGCTTCCCACGGCCAAAAGCACGACGTGTTGTTAAACATCCTGTTGTGCGACACCGACCGGGTGTCGACACACGTACACGTACAGTCGGCTATAGAGAGTAGTGTCACACTGTCCAGTAAGTTTCGTTCAGAAAGCGACATCTGGCAACCCCTCCACGCGACATGAAAATTATTATATCCTATCGAAATCGTACTTTTGTGGTGATTGGTGGTCACAGGTGCACTCTACATAATTTTAAGATAGATATTTATCAAAAGTGCCCGTCGCTAACGCTTAATAAATATTTTTTCTTTAGGCTCTGTCGCTACATTTTGACACGAGCTTTTAGTTTCGTTCAAATTTAGTCAAGAGCAACTCTAAGTTGTTTATCAAACTATGATACATTTATAAATATGCTGCACTTATTAGGGGAGATTGTTATGCCTTTTAACTAAAAACAAAAAATTCCTGACAGCCGAGATCTTGTTCTTTATAATTTTTTTAATACGTAATAATAGGCTATAAACGTTCACATGATGGCGTCGTCGACCGCAGGCCTTGACGGCTGGAGCAGCGGTATTCTATTAAAGCCCTTATGTCCGCAGGCACTGCAGTTGAGCTGTCGCGTCAGTGGCTGTGGAAACGTATAATTTTTAATACCTAAAAAAATAGGAGAGAGAGAGAGAGAGAGAGAGAGGGGCTGGGTGGGGACGGCAGATATATGTCCATCAACGAAAATCGAAGTGGTCAGCTAGTCAGCGACGCCCCGAGATCAACACACACACACGCACACGTATTTATACTTTGATATTACGTAATCTTCACTGAGAAATGATTTTAGATTTTTAATGATCTCCTGAACTGTCTTTGAGGCTTTATAGTAACGGGAATTAAGGCTGCGAGTTAAACAGACCCTCAAGCCTATTTGCTGTTTGATGGTAAGGAGCATGAATTACTGCCTGCCCCTGTGAAGGACAGCATTGCACGCGGTATTTTCAAAGTTTAATAAGAAAGTGTTTCGGACTGTTCGTGATGTTTTACCTCGTCGTCATCATCATCATCATGTAGAAGACATTCATTATCGCATTTCTAAATTGAATTCATGTAATCTGGTATATTTCTAACTACATTATATTATAATATAATATTATACAATATTATAATTTCACGGTCACACACACACGATACACACTGAAACGAGTCACTAACATCACCAGTGAATGCGCCACCGTGGTATAGTTGCCAGATACCGCCACCAGGCTAAACATTCTGAAAACCGTGACTACTCTCTATCGTCGACTGTACATGTGAGTGTGTGACTGTGCGTGTCTAAGCACAGGCTCAGTGCCTTTGCCAAGCATGTGTTTCCACGGCCATCAGCTCTGACGTGTTCCATAATGTAATGTGTATATTATAATGTACATGTGAATGTATGAGTATGACTGTACAGTCGACGATAGAGAGTAGTGTCACGGTTTTCAGAATGTTTAGCCTGGTGGCGGTATTTGGCAACTATACCACGGTGGCGCATTCACTGGCGATGTTAGTGACGCGTTTCAGTGTGTACCGTGTGTGTGTGACCGTGAAATTATAATATTGTATAATATTATATTATATTATAATATAATGTAGTTAGAAATATACCAGATTACATGAATTCAATTTAGAAATGCGATAATGAGTGTCTTCTACATGATGATGATGATGATGGCGAGGTAAAACATCACGAACAGTCTGAAACACTTTTTCTTATTAAACTTTGAAAATACCGTGTGCAATGCTGTCCTTCACAGAGACAGGCAGTGACTAATGCTCCTTACCATCAAACAGCAAATAGGCTTGAGGGTCTGTTTAACTCGCAGCCTTAATTCCCGTCACTATAAAGCCTCAAAGACAATTCAGATCATCAAAAATCTAAAATTATTTCTCCGTGAAGATTACGTAATATCGAAGTATAAATACGTGTGTGTGTGTGTGTGTGTGTGTGTGTTTTGAGTGCGAGCGCGGAAAAGCCCGCGGTCGACTACGCCATCATGTGAACGTTTATAGCCTATTATTACGTAAATTTTTTTTTTTATAAAGAACAAGATCTCGGCTGTCAGGATTTTTTTGTTTTTAGTTAAAAGGCATAACAATCTCCCCTAATAAGTGGTGCAGTATATTTTTAGATGTATCATAGTTTGATAAACAACTTAGAATTGCTCTTGACTAAATTTGAACGAAACTAAAAGCTCGTGTCAAAATGTAACGACAGAGCCTAAAGAAAAAATATTTATTAAGCGTTAGCGACGGCCACTTTTCATAAATATCTATCTTAAAATTATGTAGAGTGCACCTGTGACCACTAATCACCACAACAGTACGATTTCGATAGGATATAATAATTTTCATGTCGCGTGGAAGGGTTGCCAGATGTCGCTTTCTGAACGAAACTTACTGGACAGTGTGACACTACTCTCTATAGCCGACTGTACATGTAAGTGTGTGACTGTGCGTGTCTAAGCACAGGCTCAGTGCCTTTGCCAGGATGTTATGGAACACGTCAGAGCTGATGGCCGTGGGAACACATGCTTGGCTGATACTAAATCAGCAATTGATGACAAATCATCGCCAGTCATCAACCGCAAGCCACACCCTTTCGGAAGAATCAACATCCAATAAAAAGGGCGAGCAACGTAGAGAGGGGAGAGAAAAGACAGTGGGCAGCGGGTAGCGGGCGGTGATCAGCCGCTCCGCGCGCTGGGTGTGGCTTGCTCATCTTCGTGCGACTCTCTCACGTAAACTGTGAACTTTTGTGTGAAACTGTTAATATTGTTAAAATACATTCACGCTTTTAATGTCCCTGTGAGAGAGAGAACTAAAGTGAACGAAAGTGAACCTATAACGGCTACCGCTCGGCCAACTAAAAGGCTATTGTGTTATCTCACCTACTTCAATCAACTTGTGAAGCAGGCCACTGTAACACCGGCCCTGTAACGAGTGAGATAACAGTTCGCGCCTTAAACTTAACACTTAACATTCGCCACCTTAAAAATAACACTAAAAAGTCAGTCTCCTGCCTTGCTTCACACAATTCCAACCTCCCACTCATTAATTCCCGCCCCTCCCTCCCTCCCCATTCCTTTTACTATCCCCTCTCCTCCCATTTCTCCTCCCTCCCGCCACTCCTTTCTTTCCCCGTCCTCCATTCCTCCTCCGCCTCCCCCCTCCTCTCTCTTCCCCTTCTCCGTCGCTTAATTCTCAGGCAGCACTACTTCATCTCTCTCTATCGCCGCCGCGCAATCCCTCAGGCTGGATGAATGGCTTATGGTCTCGACGGCGATGCATCAGTACCGTGGCTCGACTCCCATCGCGGCCGTATGAGCTGAGCCATCACTCACTCCCACCTCTGAATGGCTGAGGAGGAGGAAACATGGAAACATGAAAATGCAGGCAACATAAAGCCTTTTGGCTCATTACGAGGTTGCCCGCTCTGGTGATACAATCTGCTCGACAGTCACCTGGTGCCCGCAGAGCAGATGAAAGCACTTCGATATTCAATTTACTCCCGCCGCAATGAAATGACGGTCGATTCGATTTTTAAAGGAGTTGATGGGATTCGCATTTAATTCTTCTGGGGGAAGATTATTCCAATGGCGGATGACTCGGTCTGAGAAGAAACTCCTGCTAATACCTGTATTACACCGCCTCGCTCGAATATGTAGACCGTTGTTTCTAGTTTTTAAGTTAGTCTGTACCTCTAAAAACTTGGAGTGGTTGACATAACTGAAGTTCTTCAGGTTCTTGAACACCTGTATCCTATCTCCTCGTAAGCGTCTCTTTTCCAGCGTTAAGAAATTGAGTCGCTTGAGTCGTTCTTCATATGGCTGAGCCCTCAGTGGTGGAATACTTTTCGTAGCACGTCGTTGAGCTCGCTATATGTCCTTCTTGTAGCTAGGTGACCAAAACTGTACCGCATACTCAAGGTGAGGTCTTACCAACGAGTTATACAAGGACAACATTACTTCCGGCGTCTTATACTCGAAGTTCCTTGATATAAGAACATAAGAAAGTAAGGAGTCTGCAAGAGGTCAGTAAGCCTGTACAAGGCAGTCCCTGTGAGCCTAACCCCATCTAACATTACTGTCCCTGAATTTCTCACGTCTATATTTGAATGTGCCTACCGTATTGGCACTCACAACAAGGCTGCCAAGCCTGTTCAACTCATCTAGCCTACCACCCTATTTGTAAACCAGTTTTTGCCTATGTCTTTGATGAATCTGAATTTATCCAGTTTAAACCCATTACTACGTGTCTCTGACCATCAAAACCTCATTAATATCCCCTTATTAAAGCCCTACATCCATTTTAAACTTAGATCAAGTCTCCTCGTACCCTTTGCCTTTCTAGAGAACGCAAGTTGAATTGTTTAAGTCTTTCATCATACGGCAAGTTTCTTAACTCGTGAATCATTTTTGTCATCTTTCTCTCTACCGATTCTTACTTTTTGATATCCATTCCATAGTAGGGTGACCAGAACTGAACATCTTATATAATCAATATAAGGTCTAACTAATGTTCAATCCCTCACACACCTAGACCTGCTTGTGGGAGTGCCATTTAAGCAATAATTATAAAGCATCAAGCTTTGCACACAACGAGAATTATCAATATTCAGAAAACACAGAACCCCTGACGCCTCACTCCATACAAGTCCAAGAGTCTTCCTATTAGTATAAAGAAGCACCATTTAAAGACATTGATTATACCAATCATTCTGTTTCCCTTATAGCATTAATCAGGAGAGACAAGACAACTGGAAAGGCTACAGCCAATACAAAATAAAGCAGCAATAAGTACTACCAAGGAAAAGTATCAAGATCCACGAAACACAAAAACACCACACGACTCAACAAAGCCAGAACGCCTGACGCCTCACTCCTGCCTGCCATCCCGGCGTCCCTTCTTAGTGAAACGACGCCACCTTTTTCTTGTTTTGTCGGTATCGCTTCTCTTCCTGGCCTTCTCCTTGGCCGAGGTGTTGTCTATTGCAATAGTTTTATATCTGAAGGGAAATAGGAGGCGCATAGCAGTGCGTTGTTGAGGCCTTCAAAGTCACCTTACAGAACACCTATTTCAGCCTCCGCTATTCTCCTCTTTTCATTTTTTTTTCTTTTTCTGTTTTTTTTCTCACTCTATTCTTCTTCTACTTCTCCTTCCAGCTCTTCTTCTTCCTTTTTTTTCTCACCCTTTCTTCTTTTTCTTCCTTTCACTTTTCCACCTTCTTTTCTGCTATTTCCTTCCTTTCTGTTTCCTATTCTACTCTGTGCCGATGGCCCCCTTATCATCAATGTTTCCCGCTGTCCTCTTTCTTAACAGTTCCCTCTTCACATTGCGCAGTATTATTATTCATCTCCATCGTGATGTTTTTCTTAGCGTTGTTATCTCGTCTCTTTTTTCTCCTAGCTAGTTAACTTCTTTCTCTTAGACATTTCACCTTTGTCAACACCACTCCTTAGCCTTAAGTGGGTGAGCAGGATGAAGCAAACCTATCAAAACACTTGCCTGGTAGCTCCACCTTGGCGTTCATACCGACTTTTTTACTTTCTTTGGGACTACAACATATCAGGCGACGAAGAGCATGTTTGTGTCTCTTATTTGACTATATTCTGACGTGCTTTCTCATTCTCTGGTCGATATTCTCAAATATTTCTGGGGTTTCGTGATAGTTGGGCAAGACTTCTGCACCGTGAAAGTTACAAACACTATTGAGAACCCAACTTATCTCCCTCGTGGCCTTTGGAAACACTTGCTGTCAGCGTCGGAGAGTACGGGACAGTCTTTGTCATGAGAACGACACTGCTGCTCTAACTTCTCCCTCATCTTCGCGTTGTGAGCCTCCTCTTTTCTGGGTCTGGCAGAACGATGAACGACAAACACAACCTCTCGCCTCGGTAAACCTGACCGAGTGGCTCTCTTCGCGGTGTTACGTCCTCAGTGTCGCCACTGGGGTGGTCAAGGGGTCTTGGGAAAAAAGTAAAAAATAAATAAAGACGAAAACAAAAACAGGGTTGGCTAGGCCTCAAACTCCAGGTTATTTTCCCTTAACCAAATAACAAAAAGAAATGAATAATTTAAACAAAGGAAATGGTCAAACGGAAACGCAGATTACAAAAGACTTTATATTTACTAAATTTAATTTACATTACTCACGAAAAGAAAACCCAAGCTTGCCAAAGCTTAGCACTCCTTTAAAGACATGAAACGGGTAACACACAAACAAAAGCACAACACGTGGGCGAGGGGCAGCATCAGACACAAGGGCACACACGTCTTATACACGAAAACACTTAAAAACGGCACAGAAAAAAAACACACAAAATAAAAACTTACCTTAAAACTAACGACCACCTCTCTCCCGTAAAGAAAACACACGCCTGCTGGCGTAGAAAAACTGCATAAGGCGCTGCAGGGAAACAAAGTTGAGAGGGAGGAGCCGGCGCTAACCCGAGCATGGTGTTGACTTTGTTATGTCCTTTTTTACAGAGCTTTGCAGGTCACTGCTGATGGTGACTCCAAGATCGGATTCCTCCTGCACGACCTGCAGTGGTTTCCCGTGCATGCTGTACGTATGGTTACTGTTTCTGGATCCAAAGTGCATTACTTTACATTTGTCCACGTTGAATGACATTTGCCACTTTTCTGACCACTGAATGATCTGATCAAGGTCCCTTTGGATGGTTTCGCAATTAGCGGTCGTGATGGCCCTTCCACCCACTTTGGTGTCGTCAGCAAACTTTGATAGGGAGGATTTTAATCCTGTTTCTAAATCGTTGATGTATAAAAAAAGTTAGAATGGGTCCCAGCACTGATCCTTGCGGTACTCCACTAGTGACTGGAAGCCACTCAGAAGCCTGCCCGTTGAGTAACACTCGTTGTTTTTTATTGGTAAGCCAGTCTCTTACCCATGCAGTCAGGTTGTTTCCCATTCCGTGTTTCCATAAATTCTCCCCGCGGTGCACTGAGACAGAGAAACAGACCGAACAGACTGATTGGCTTTAATACCAAAAACTGCCAGATAACAAAAAAAATCGTCAAGAGCTAATTCACGCGGACATCGCGTACACGAGGTTCAGTTTCGGACTCCCTGATATGCGGAGACCGTCGCTAAATCAGATGTTCACCGCCGGGCAGCCACGGCGACCTCTGCCAACACACCCTCCGAGGAAAGGCCGCCAGTGTGTTAAAAGAGACACGCCAGTCCTCGTCGAGCGAGCAGCTCGGCCGGCCCTTCCCGCCGGTTGTAGACTGCTGAGCTGCTCGCTCGACTCCTGCTACGGGCTGCCTCTGGCGCCCGTGCCCCCTCCTGCTGGGAGGGGGCGACCCCTCAACCGTTAAGAGGCCCGTTAAGAGGAATCGAGTCGTATAACTTGGGGGGGCCACAAGTGATAAGACTAGAATCCACGTAACCGGCCGTCGATACAACAAGGGCCCGTTTCCCCTTAAAGGGGATTAATCTTTAAAGTGTGTTAACGTGTTCACCCTTGAGTGACGAATCGAATGTTTCAATAAACTGCTTTACAAATGTGGACAGATTTACATTGTTCATGATTGATGACACGTCGAAAACGAAAACTCGCAGCATTAAACTTATATTAACAAAATAGTATATCAATACTGCGCCGAATTCGTCATCAGCGTCACCCTGCGAGAGTGTAGGAATCTCCCGCCTTCAGCAGATCAGTGCATCACAATGGACTCATTCTACACCAAGCTGGATAAATATTCGCCGGGCAGACATGCAACACCTTGCTGGAAATTTAATGTTTCATTAAAGTTTAAGGGCAGACCACCTCGACTCAACCACAGTCCGTGTAGTGTGAGCGTCTGTGTAGATTCTCTCTCTCTCTCTCTCTCTCACAAAAGAAATTTATTAATACATTTTTCATGTGTCATCGTCATTTCCTTTTCTCATCGACATCATTATGAGCAGTACCATCTTCTTTCATCTCCCCCAGCATCTCCATCTCCCAGCATCTTCATCTCGTCTCGTCCTTCGCCATCTTTCATGCCTCGTCATTTTTCATTCTTCCGCTCAATTCTTCTCATCTTTCAAATCTCCTCCTCCTTTGAATGCTCACAAAACAACATAAGCATTCTCTTTTTTACATGGCGTCTGTAGTAGTGGTCCAGAATACTATCCCATACCCATACCCCAGAATTTATTGGATATTGGAGCTTTTATGTTTGTATGTACGTATGTGGGATTGTTTGTATGAATGGATTGATGAATGGAAAAGAGATTGAGAAAGGGAGAGGGAAGAGAGTGGGGGAGGGAGAAGAGAAGAAAGACTGCATTAACTATAGAACAAAGGGAGAGAGAGAGAGAGAGAGAGAGAGAGAGAGAGAGAGAGAGAGAGAGAGAGAGAGAGAGAGAGAGAGAGAGAGAGAGAGAGAGAGAGAGAGAGAGAGAGAGAGAGAGAGAGAGAGAGAGAGAGAATGCATCAACTAAAGGACATTCCAGACCCGTGCGAGACTGAGGTAACTAATGAGGCAGGTGAGCAGGTGAGGGCGAAGGTGACACGCGGGGACACCTTGCGGGGACACCTGAGCCGAGGCGGGCCAGGTGAGGCGCGACGAACAACACATGCCCACGCCGAGGCTGCCGAGGGGTTGAAGGGGAGCGGGGATACTTCAGGACGCTGAAAGTATGGCGGGGAGACCGTAGAAGAATGCGTGCCCAAGACGGGGCGCGGACGAAATTAAAGTTAACTATTCGGAAAAGAGTTAAATTAAAATGAACTTGACCATTATAAGGAAAGCAACGTCAAAAAGGTGAAGGTTGATGTATATTAAACTAAATTGTTCGAAACAACATCAAATTAAAGTGAACTTGACGAATATAAGAAAAACAGCCGTCAATAAGGTGGACATTGCAAGAATGAAACTTGACTCTTTGAAAAATCATAAATTAATATGGCCTTGAATAAGATAGTGAAATAGATGATGAAAAATTCCAGCAAATACACCAAATGTCACCTTAACCTATGACACATCAAACCTCCTATGACACATCAAACTTATAATACTCACCAATATTGAGGGTCTGATAGCCGGCCTGGTATTTCATTACCTCTCCTTTCTGTCCCTTGTCTCGTCGCCTGGGAAAGAAGCCTCGTGCTCCTATTACTTGTCTCGTCGCCTGGGAAAGAAGCCTCGTGCTCCTATTACTTGTCTCGTCGCCTGGGAAAGAAGCCTCGTGCTCCTATTACTTGTCTCGTCGCCTGGGAAAGAAGCCTCGTGCTCCTATTACATGTCTCGTCGCCTGGAAAAGAAGCCTCGTGCTCCTATTACATGTCTCGTCGCCTGGGAAAGAAGCCTCGTGCTCCTATTACTTGTCTCGTCGCCTCTCGTCTGTTCCTCTAGCCGACGGTGGACCCGATCTTCCGTCATCTCCATTCTGCCCCCCCCCCGTCACCCCCCCGCTGAGGTAGCCGTCTACGCGCTGTACAAAATTGATAATGAAGATTGCAAGAAATAATTGCCTATTTAAAGCATAGTAGCATCAAAGGAGACTTGACAATATAATGAAAATTGAGCGTCAATATATATCAGCGTTACTGACCAAAATTCAAGTATATCATTATGAAGCAAAGTGGGAATAACGTTATGCTGAATAGTGTTTTTACGCTAAAGAAATACTATTACGCTTTCAATAAATGATATTTTAACATTTGAAAACGATAAAATATTGAAAAAAGATATAAAACAGTAAGTAAAAAGGATCAATCTCAACAAATAAATAATATTGTTTGCGCGCGCGTGTATGTGTGTGTGTGTGTGTGTGTGTGTGTGTGTGTGTGTGTGTGTGTGTGTGTGTGTGTGTGTGTGTGTCCGTACAAACACGTAAACTTGATAATAAAATGAAACTCAGTTAAAATAGATAAGTAACTAAATAAAAATTTGAGCTGCACAGAAAACATGTTTGGCGTCAGGCGCGGGAACGAAATAAACGGACGGCCGTGCCGTTTTATTTTATATTCATGGGTTTTTATTTTTATTTTTGTTTTCCTTTTTTATCTATTTTTTTATTTCTTATTTTCTTTTTTTCTTTTCTTTCTTCCTTTTTTTCTTTTTCCTTTTTTTATTTTATCCATGGTCATCTAGTGGTTCGGTGTTGATATTTCTATTTTTCATGTGTGTGTGTGTGTGTGTGTGTGTGTGTGTGTGTGTGTGTGTGTGTGTGTGTGTGTGTGTGTGTGTGTGTGTGTGTGTGTGTGTGTGTGTGTGTGTGTGTGTGTGTTTGATTCCCACTGATGTTGCTTTCCTCAGTATACTGTTTTTTATTCATTGTTCCTCTATTTTTTTTTGGTTATTGTTTCTTTGCTTTTCCTCGAGTTCGTGTTGGTAGATAAAAAAAGACGTACGGTTCATCTCTCTCTCTCTCTCTCTCTCTCTCTCTCCATTGCAAAGAGTAACATATTTGATAATTTCTTTTTCCATTTTTCTTTCTTTCCTTTTTTATCTTTTTTTTTTCTCGAGCTCCGAAAGGAATCTCTTGTTCGATGTTGCTTCAGGTTTTTTTCTTCTACTATATTTATTTACTTCTCTGTTAATGTTTTTTTTTTTACTACTACTACTACTACTACTACTGCTACTACTACTACATATATGATACCTCCACCCATGTTTATTTTCCCGACACATAATCATGGAGGGCTCCATAGCTTGGAGGTCATTAGCCCAACTCTGTTCGCTAATGACTGTGGCATCCAACCATATCACTGATACTACCTAGCACTAAATCACCTATCATCTATTACGTCCAGATCCCCCTTTCCTTTCTTACTCAAGTTTTATATTTGATATCTTTGTGTATCATTTTTTTTCATATATCACTTCCTTAACTTTTTTTCTTTTCATTTCGTCAGCCCCATCACCACCTAGTCACATTCCTTCATTTCCAGCCTCTTTCATTCTTTTTCCTTCCTTCCTTCCTTCCTTCCTCTCTTCCTTCTTTTCTTTCTATGCATTCTTCTTTTCATCCTTCCTTTCCCCTGTCTCCTCTTCCCTTCCTCCTTCCCCCCCTGACTTCCTCCTTCTCTCTTACCCACCTTCCCTCCCTCCCTCCAACACAATGAAACATCACTAACCCCGTAAATGAGCCAAGATGAAACTCAGACAAAGAACGAAACACACGAAGAAAGAGAGGAAGGAAGGAAGGAAGGAAGGAAGCGGGATGGTTATGGGAGGGAAGGGAGGAGAGAAATCGGGGGGAGGTGAGAGAGGAGGAGGGGAGGGAGGAGATAGAACAAGAGGAGGGGAGAGACAAGGGGCAAAGAGAGAAAACGAATCGGCGGAGCCACAGAGGGGAAGGAAACAGCAATCGGGGCGTACAGAGGGGAAAAGTGCCGTGCTGTCCCTACTCTTTGTCCCTCAACGACGGCGTGGCGGAGAGGGAAGGAAGTGAGAGGAAAAGGCAGAAAGGACAAAGAGGGAGAGGAGGAAAGGAGTTTCAAAAAACACACACACACACACACACACACACACACACACACACACACACACACACACACACACACACACACACACACACACACACACACACACACACACACACACACACACACACACACACACACACACACACACACACACACACACACACACACACACACACACACACACACACACACACACACACACACACACACACACACACACACACACACACACACACACACACACACACACACACACACTTTTAGTACTCAAAGAAAAAGGCATAAAATTGCTAATGAGGATCTGTAGTTTCATAATGTTGTTGTTAGGAAGAAGAGTTGTTATTATTATTGTTGTTCTTGTTCTTAGTTGTAGAAGTTGTAGTAGTAGTCGTAGTAGTAGTAGTGATAATAATAGTAGTAAGAGCAGTACCTACAATTTTTGGTCTAAACAGCTCATCTGACTATTTTTTCCGCTGATTTCTAGTATTTGTTTTCCTGTCATTTTACCTTTTTTTCTTCGTTATCTCATTTTTTTCTGCATGCCCCAAGTACTATTTTTTTGTGTGTGTGTCCTTTCATTTTTATTCTCTTACTTTTGTTCTGATGATTTCTTGAACAGGTTTGCTTTGATGTTTTTCGTCCTTATTTTTCCTTATCAGAAACTTTGCTGCGCGTTTTTGCTTCACATTTTTAGTGTCGTCAATATTTTCGTGGCTGACGTTCAAGTCTCGGCAAGTTTATTCATTACTCGCATCTTTACTTCGTTGTGGCTTTTTGCGCTGGAAACTTTCTTCCCCATTCACACACATTTCACTTTCCTCCGAGGCTTTTATTTCATGATAGTTTTTTTCTTTCGTATCACTTTTTCCCTACTTGTTTTTTCTTTCGTATCACTTCCATGTTCTTGATTTGCTTTTTCTTTTTTTCTATTTTTTCCACTTTTCACTTTCTAGATTCATGTTTGCTTTCGTGTTTTTGTTCTCGTGTGTGTGTGTGTGTGTGTGTGTGTGTGTGTGTGTGTGTGTGTGTGTGTGTGTGTGTGTGTGTGTGTGTGTGTGTGTGTGTGTGTGTGTGTGTGTGTGTGTGTGTACTTTTTCTCTACTTTTTCTTTCTAACTTCCATTTCCATCCTGATATTCGCCTGTCTCCACCTGTCATTTTATCCTTTAAATTTATTTGCCTCACCTTTGCCGTGTTTTCTTGTATTCCCTTACTTTCCTTTATTTTTTCTTTCATTTATCTTTGTTTCTCTTCAGTTTTCGATCATGTATTTTCCTCCTTTACCAGTTTTCCCGTTTCTTCTTCTGGTCGCTTCACATTTTCCTTCATATATTTCATTGTTACCTTTCCTTAACTGTTTTCCCACTTTTTCCCTGAGTTTTCCAGCACATTTTCCATTTATCTTCGTTTCCTTCAATTTTCCATCTCTTATTTTCCTTTCTCGCTTGTTTTCTCCTCGCGGTCGCTTCCCATTTTCTCCACGCGTGGCACCTTCGGCTTGGCCCTGCTGCTGCCGGTGCCAAGGTGCCTTAACGACCCCCTGACGGCCACCATAATGACCATCACCATACCCCCTCCCCCCCTGAAGCACCCCCATGACCCCTTTCGCCCTCCTCCCTTCAACACGCATTTTTCATTTATCCTTCACCCTTCTGCTATTTCTTCTAAATCATCTCCACCCTGGCTCGTCCCCTTCCAGTCACTGCCTCCTCCAGCCCAGTACCTGCCCACGTCCCTATCACCCAGAAGCAGTAATGAAAGTAGAAGTGGAGGTAGTAGTAGTAGTAGTAGAAATAGTAGTAGTAGTAGTAGTAGTAGTAGTAGTACTATTATTATTATTATTATTATTATTATTATTATTATTATTATTATTATTATTATTATTATTATTATTATTATTATTATTATTATTATTATTATTATTATTATTATTATTATTATTATTATTATTATTATTATTATTATTATTATTATTATTATTATTATTATTATTATTATTATTATTATTATTATTATTATTATTATTATTATTATTATTATTATTATTATTAGTAGTAGTAGTAGTAGTAGTAGTAGTAGAAGTAATAGTAATAGTAATAGTAATAGTAATAGTAGTAGTAGTAGTAGTAGTAGTAGTAGTAGTAGTAGTAGTTGTAGTAGTAGTAGTAGTAGTGACATTAGGGTGGGTCGGGAGTGACTTGAGTAGGGAAGGAAAGGGGATCTGGACGTAATAGATGATAGGTGATTTAGTGTCATGTATTATTAGTGATATGGTTGGATGCCACAGTCATTAGCGAACAGAGTTGGGTCTAATGACCTCTGCTATGGACCTCTCCATGATTATGTGTCGGGAAAATAAACATGGGTGGAGGTATCATTTATGTAGCAGTAGTAGTAGTAGTAGTAGTAGTAGTAGTAGTAGTAGTAGTAGTAGTAATAGTAATAGTAGTAGTAGTAGTAGTAGTAGTAGTAGTAGTAGTAGTAGTAGTAGTAATAGTAGTAGTAGTAGTAGTAGTAGTAGTAGTAGTAGTAGTAGTAGTAGTAGTAGTAGCTATGTCTCAGGGGCACCAGACACTCTGGCCCAAAAGCCACTAGCATCTCCAATATGGACTATGAAGCCACAGTGGTGGAGAGTGACATTAGGTTGGGTCGGAAGTGACTTGAGTAGGGAAGGAAAGGGGGATCTGGACGTAATAGATGATAGGTGATTTAGTGCTAGGTAGTATTAGTGATATGGTTGGATGCCACAGTCATTAGCGAACAGAGTTGGGGCTAATGACCTCCAAGCTATGGAGCCCTCCATGATTATGTGTCGGGAAAATAAACATGGGTGGAGATATCATCTATGTAGTAAAAAAAAAGTAGTAGTAGTAGTAAAGGCTGTTCACTTAACTCTGAGCCGTGGAGCCGAGCCTCATTTGTAACGAGGCCGCTGATTGGCTGGTTGGCTCTCTCGCTCACCCTGTGTTGAAAGGCTGCATAATGAATGCTCGCGTGGCACATGTCTATGTTTTATTCGTTATATCTTGTCTCATACACATAACAGACCATTTTTGTTGGTACCGTTGCACTCAGCAGTGAATGCAGAAGCTTCGATACTCAGGGAAAAACTATTACTAAGCAATAATAAAGAAGTTTTAGCGAGTTGAAGCGGAAATTTTCTTGCGATATCTTTATAACACTGTTTATTTATTATCATTTCCTGTGTAAATATTTAAAGGAATGCTGTTATTAACGATTGCGTTTCATAAAAGAATGTCTCCTGAACGGAATGCAATCATCAAATTATAGTTAGATGATAATATAAGCGGATTACTGAATTATTTATGAGCATGTGTCACTCGCCGGGAAGAGGGAGCAGCGAGGCAGCACGACACAAGGCTGTGTAGGGAGGTGAGGACGGGGGTAAGGAGAGCGCTGATTGGCTGGCGTCCTCACTCACCGTGTTGAGAGGCAGTGTATAATGGTATATGTTTATGTTTTATTCGTTATATCTTGTCTCATGTACGTGACAGATAATTTCTGTTGGTACCTTTAGACTCGGCAATGAATGGGGAACTTTCGATACTCAGGAAAAAGATAGCAATAAGCAACTATAAAGAAATTTTGGCGAGTTGAAGTGAAAGCTTTCTTCCGATATCTTTATAACGCTGTTTATTTATCATCATTTCCTGAATAAATATTCAAAGGTATGCTGCTATAAACTATTGCATTTCATGCATATGTGTAATATATGTGTAATATAGCCTACCTTGAACCGTGAAATTAGAAAATGCCTCAAAGCATGTCATGTCCCGCGTTTAGGAAATGCTACTTCTGAGAGAGAGAGAGAGAGAGAGAGAGAGAGAGAGAGAGAGAGAGAGAGAGAGAGAGAGAGAGAGAGAGAGAGAGAGAGAGAGAGAGAGAGAGAGAGAGAGAGAGAGAGAGAGAGAGAGAGAGAGAGAGAGAGAGAGAGAAGTAGCATTTCCTAAACGCGGGACATGACATGCTTTGAGGCATTTTCTAATTTCACGGTTCAAGGTAGGCTATATTACACACATTTTTTTTGTTTTACTCACAATACCACACCGTCCAGGCATTTAAGAAAAGAAATGGGGGGTAAAGTGTTCATGGCGTGATTTTATTTCATGTAGCTATATAACCTATATGTTCCACAGGAAAAACTATCAATCCAGTGTCAATAATCGTCAGATTAGCACCATTACTTTCATGTTGTGCCAAAGGATGCATCGTATCTATAAGTAAAATCAAGTAAGTAAAATAATAAATAATGCATGCAGGACACCCGGCCTATATATTTTCTGCTTTCCCCCCTCACTGCTGTGCTGTCTTCACTGCCTGAGCCTCCTCCCCTCACCTGCAGCATGAGTCTGCCGCCTGGCCGCCGCACTCCGCTCGCCCTTTCCCGCGAGTCATACCTTCCCATAAATTATTTTGTAATTCACATTACCTTCTAACTATAAGTTGACAATTGTATTGCGTTCAGGAGACATCCCTCAATGAAATGCAATAGTTTATAGCAGCATACCTTGAATATTTATTCAGGAAATGATGATAAATAAACAGCGTTATAAAGATATCGGAAGAAAGCTTACTTCAACTCGCCAAAATTTCTTTATAGTTGCTTATTGCTATCTTTTTTCCTGAGTATCGAAAGTTCCCCATTCATTGCCGAGTCTAAAGGTACCAACAGAAATTATCTGTCACGTACATGAGACAAGATATAACGAATAAAACATAAACATATACCATTATACACTGCCTCTCAACACGGTGAGTGAGAGGCCGCCAGCCAATCAGCGCTCTCCTTACCCCCGTCCTCACCTCCCTACACAGCCTTGTGTCGTGCTGCCTCGCTGCTCCCTCTTCCCGAGTGACACATGCTCATAAATAATTCAGTAATCCGCTTATATTATCATCTAACTATAATTTGATGATTGCATTCCGTTCAGGAGACATTCTTTTATGAAACGCAATCGTTTATAACAGCATTCCTTTAAATATTTACACAGGAAATGATAATAAATAAACAGTGTTATAAAGATATCGCAAGAAAATTTCCGCTTCAACTCGCTAAAACTTCTTTATTATTGCTTAGTAATAGTTTTTCCTGAGTATCGAAGCTTCTGCATTCACTGCTGAGTGCAACGGTACCAACAAAAATGGTCTGTTATGTGTATGAGACAAGATATAACGAATAAAACATAGACATGTGCCACGCGAGCATTCATTATGCAGCCTTTCAACACAGGGTGAGCGAGAGAGCCAGCCAGCCAATCAGCGGCCTCGTTACAAATGAGGCTCGGCTCCACGGCTCAGAGTTAAGTGAACAGCCTTTTTTTTTTTTTTTTAGTAGTAGTAATTGTTGCTCTTTTTGTTGTAGCAGCAGAAAGTGTTTCGGCAAGAAATCCACAAGACTGTCAGTAACTTTCCAATGTTTGCAAGTGTTTGCGGAGCGCAATTAGGGAGTACCGCGAAACATTCTGCGGACACAGCCAGCCATATTTGCATTACTTGGCGGGTCCCGTGATGGACAATACGGACACCGCCGGGCGTCAGCACGTGCCATAACCCATGAAAAATGAAAGAGAATGAGTAAATAAGGAGGTGTGTGTCTTGGGAGCCGTGAAAGCGTGAATGTATGGCGCAGCGCTCACGCCAGCACCGGCAGGACACGGCCCACTTATATTCTCCGTAACTTCTCTCATACTTTTCCATTACGTAGAATGGAGAATGTGACATGTTATTATAAATTATTCAAGCTTTCGCTTAAATCACACTTAACCTATAACTTGGTTATACCGTCGTGTTCAGGGAATTTCTCTTTATGGGATAATATGGTTTATTTCAGTGCTGGATTAAGAACTCCAGCAAGTAGCCATGATATGTAAAAAGTATTACACACATCTCGAGGCTGCTCTTTCACTTAAACACGTCATAAGTTACTTTTTAACTTTTCCGCACACTCTGCTTCAGTTATCAGTGTTTCCATAAACCTGTTTTTTTCTTTCCTTTCACTTCCTCCCCTCGAGTCCTCTGGCCTTCTCTCCTCTCCTTCCCATCACCCTTTCTTTTCTCTCACTTTTCTCCCTTCCATCGAATTATCTTTCTTTTCCCTTCACCCCCCCCCCCCCCCCCCCCCACCATTAGCACTCCCGTAACACATCATCCCCATAAAACCATGAACAACATCCACTACTACTTTCCCTTCCTCCTCCTCGTTCCTTCTGCTACTACTACTGCTACTGCTACTATTACTACTACTACTACTACTACTACTACTACTACTACTACTACTATTATTATTACTTCTACATATTACTACTACTGGGAGACAAAGAGCGTCCATTCACCGCCCATAAATGAAAGTTGAAGGTACTAAAGAGAAACATTTTCCGATCAGTGGTAGTTTAAAAAGTATTGATTGATCTGGACTCTGTGTGTGTGTGTGTGTGTGTGTGTGTGTGTGTGTGTGTGTGTGTGAGAGAGAGAGAGAGAGAGAGAGAGAGAGAGAGAGAGTGAGTGAGTGAGTGAGTGAGTGAGTGAGTGAGTGAGTGATAATAAATGTTGTGTGAGAGGATTCAGTAGAATAATGGATACACACATGGAAAGAAAGATAAATATGCAGATGGGTAGATGATAAAGTAGATGTCTGAGTAGAAAGGTTTTATACAGATGGATAGATAAATGAATATTAGAAAGAAATACAGACAAATAGACATACTAACCGGCAGACAGATAGACACAACAAGACAAATATGATTGATCAGAGAAAACAACACTTGAAAGAATTGTAATGAAGGCAAAATTTTATAACAGGACGGATGGAGGGGAAGGAGAAGCCCTGAATGGTCCAATATTGGCGGAGTTTTTTTTTTTACGAAAGTTGGTGTATATTTTCATTTTTTTTTTAAATCAGTTTGCAGTAAGTCGTCTAAACTTGAATGAATAAACTTGAATAGATTAAAAAAAAAACATAACATGTGTTTTTACTCAAACGCAACGGGTGAGGCGAGAGTGAGAAAACCCAAGTTAGTCTATTAGTACTCGGTGCAACAAATAAAGACAAGTAATTCTCAAAGTGAAAATTTATGAAAAAAGAGGTGCCAAGGTTTTTGTAGTACTTGTGCGCAACAAAAATAATAAAGTGCGAAGTTGTTTTAGCTCTTCATCGCAACATAATTAACGAGAAAAAATAGAAGTGCCAAGGTTTTTGTAGTACTTGTACGCAACAAAAATAATAAATTGCGTAGATGTTTTAGCTCTTCATCGCAACATAATTAATGAAAAAAAATATAAGTGCCAAGGTTTTTTAGCACCCCGCGCAGTAAAATAATTAAATATTTAAAGTTGTCACGATCTATTAGTGTCTCGGCTCAACCAAGTAGACAAGAGTTAGAAATGCCATGTTTTTAACGCCTGGTAGTGAAGATTCCTGATAAAATTAAAGCTAAAAAATGATGGCAGAGATGCATGTAGACCGGAGTTCATGCAGATTTAATGGACAGTTCCTCGTCCCAACACAGCGGGTTTGTCAGCTTCCAAAAACAAAGAAAAATACCCCAAAACACGACAATTCCTGGTAAAACGTTTGGTGATCATAAAAAGCAAACAAATTTAAGGAAGTTGTGCAGGAAATCTCTTTAGTATCGGTCGCTTAGTAAACAACCTGACCATCTCGGAGAGCACAGGTTGGTTCAGTCTGGTCTGGCCGCTTACGTGAACGCTGTAATTGGATTGTGAAATTGAATCTAAACGTAAAGGGAGATGACGTGGCTGTTGGCGACCACAAAAAAAAGTGCTGCAGTGTTTCCGGGAAGGTTCAGAGCTAAGGATCGGGTGGTGGAGAATGTGACAAGGGCAAAGTTGTGGGGTTTGTCTTATTGGTGAAGGAGAGTGACGGGACTTTAGCGATACAAGAAAGAAATTTATATCATTCTTATGGGGCCATCGGGAAATAATTTAAGTTATAGGAAGGAGGAAACACAGACGAAGGTTGGATGCTCTTCAGTCTACCTAGAGGCCTCGTGGTGCAGTGGTTAGCACACTCGGATCACAACCGAGAGAGCCCGAGCTCGATTCCCGGGCGGAGTGGAAAAAATTGAGAGGCTTTTCTGATACCCTACGCCCTTGTCCACCCAGCAGTGAATGGGTACCAGGTATTAATCGGGGGTTGTGTCCCGTCTCCTGGTATCTGTTCCCTTCTCCTATAATTCCTTCCCCTTCTGTCTCTCTCCGGCATATGACCACAGATGTTGCGCCGACTAAAAGAAACTTTCTTCAGTCTACCAGTAAAAGGGATAATATATATATATATATATATATATATATATATATATATATATATATATATATATATATATATATATATATATATATATATATATATATATATATATATATATATATATATATATATATATATATATATATATATATATATATATATATATATATATTGGTAAACTCTTGCATTAGGAAGTTGAAGGGCATTAGGGATGAGCTACGGCATAAGTTTTGCGGATTGAGGCCGCGGAGGGAGGGGGGAGGTGGCGTGACGCAGATAGCACGTTGAGAAGAACAGTTACCATGAAAATAGCGGTAAAAGACACGCAGCAAGGGAACCAACGACCTAACGAAAGTATAAAAAACAATATCAACACCAAGGAAAATGAATAAACATGCGAATAAGTTAAAGAATAAAGCAGTGCATAAATAAATAAATAGAAATATAAAAACAAGTAAATGAAAACAGTGAATAATGATAATAATGAAAAATAATTATGATAATAATAATAACCTAAACTTCTCCCATCATCTTATCCTCCGCTTTTTTCCCTTCTCTCCTTCCCTCCTTCCTCCCCTCCGTCCCTTCCTCCATCTCTGTTCATCCGTCTTCCTCCTCCCTCCCGTCAGTCTGGCAATCACTCCCTCCTGTTGACGGAAGAGAGAGAGAGAGAGAGAGAGAGAGAGAGAGAGAGAGAGAGAGAGAGAGAGAGAGAGAGAGAGAGAGCGAGAGAATTATATAGGTTTATAGCTCACAAAAAGTCTTGGTTCAGTCCCGGGTGGAAAGTTTTTTTTTTTGTGTGTGTGTGTACGTGTGTGTGTGTGTGTGTGTGTGTGTGTGTGTGGGGTTTAACTCTCTTTCTCTCTCTCTCTCTCTCTCTCTCTCTCTCTCACTTTAAATCGATGAAATGTATGATCTTCCTATGACCATGTATCACCTTTTCCTCCTCCTCCTCCTCCTCCTGATGATGACACAAAAATTGCTAGTAAGGTAACTACGACACTCGACGAGGAAGCTTTACAATCAGATATAGATCGGCTTGCACGTTGGGCCAATCAATGGCAAATGAAATTTAACTTTGACAAATGTAAAGTGTTACACATCGGAAACAATAACAATCGCGTTCAGTACGTAATGAATGGCCAACAACTTTCTGCAGTAAGTAAAGAAAAGGATCCTGAGGTAGGCGGTGGCTGAATGGATAGCAAGACGGCCCCGCGTTCAGGAGGACGCGAGTTCAATCCCCGACCGGTGCCACCAAGCTGGGATTTTTCAGCCGCCGCCGAGTGACTTAAAACTACCCACATGCTGTCCAGAAGACCACCTATCAACCCGGACTCTAGATTCTAGGATTAAAGATGAGCTCCGGGAGGGCAGCATGAGCCAATGCAAGATGGCGCCACTATAAACACTCGCCTGCCCCAGAACGGGCTGGGCCGACCATCAGGACCCACCGGGAAGAAGCATTGGACCGACCATCAGGATCCACCGGGAAGAAGCCTACCGGCGCGATAAGCCACGACGTAAAAAAAAAAAAATCACTGTCAAGCGATTCAAAGCCCAGTCAGCATTGTTTAGAGGCAGTTAAAACTGCAAACAAATTGGTTGGCCTCATCGGACGAGTCTTTAATAATAAATCGGAAAAAGTATTATTAAAACTGTATAATTCGTTGGTTCGACCCCATCTAGAGTACTGTGAACAGTTTTGTTCTCCCTATTACAGAAAAGACATTGAAAAGTTGGAACGGGTTCAACGAAGAGTAAAAAAAAATGATTCCTTGGTTGATAAATTTATCGTATGAACAAAGGCTTAAAGAAGTAAACTTATTCAGCCTATTAAAACGAAGAATGCGAGGCGATCTAATAGAAGTATTTAAAATGTTTAAAGTATTCAGTGATATTAATACGGAAGATTACTTTACAATTGATCGACCAAATAGAACAAAAAGAAATCACAATTTCAAAATAAGTGGTAAAAGATTATCGTCGCACGAAGCTAAAAACTTCTTCAATCGAGTTGTTAATGTTTGAAACTCTACCCTGTGATGTCGTTCATAGTACAACAGTTACGTCCTTCAAGAATAGATTAGACAAGCATTTTGAATCCAACCAGCAACTAAGATATTACTCATTATCGAAATAACGTTAAGTTCTTTCGAATACTGGTGTCCTTGTCAGTTTTTATCGCCGGCTAGTGGTAGCAGTAATGGTAGTTCTTTCCTCTTCCCTACATAATTTCCATGCAGTTTTTCCATGCTGCATGGTTCTTTTTCCTTTCCTGCCAGCTTTGGCTGGAGGGAGGGGGGGGGGGGAAGGAGCCTTCGCCTTTGCTATCCTTCATCTTCCACCTTTGATTAGATAGTTAGTGCAGCTTGTCACAAACAGCCTCGTAAGGACCTGCAGGTCTGCTGTTGTTTGTTTTTTCCTTTGTGTTGCTTTGTGTTCCTCCTCTTCCTCTCCTATTTTTCACCTACCACCCTCTCCTTCTTCCTGTCTTGACGTCCCCTTCTTCCCTCTTTTTCTTCCTCTCATGTACCTCTTATTTTTATATTATTTCTCCCTTGCACCCTTCCTCCGGCCTTCCCTCTCTTCCCTACCGTCATCTCTTGCTCTCTTCCTCTTCATGAATCATTTATTTGTTCAGTCAGTCAGTCATTCAGTCAGTCAGTCAGTTGTTCATAATGGCTTAAGTTCCTTTAATATTTACACTTTTAATACA
>NC_066509.1:41170275-41247637 GCF_024679095.1 Eriocheir sinensis
GAATAGGGAAAAGAGCATATATGAAGGGGCAGTATAAAGGGAAGATTCAGTTAGAGGAAGGTGATAAAGGGTTTAACTTATGTTGTCGAAAGACACTGTTAAAATAGAGAGAGGGGGGAGATTGTCCCTCTTGCACGAGGAGCACGGGCCTGTGCAAAAGGCGATCCTTAGCAGGGAGCCGACAGACCGACTCTATCGGCGATCAAAATCTAGCCGACCAAGTCGGTCTGTCGACGAGGACTGGCGTGTCTCTGTTAGAAGAGAGATTAGCTTAGAGAAGTTATATTAGAAAAGTTATTAGCACGCAGAGGTAATGAATGTTGAAAGCTGAAGAAGGTGAAGAAGAGAAGGAAGGAAAACAAAAATACGATGGGAGGGAAGGAGAATAAAAGTTAAGACAAAGGACTGGAAGAAAAAACAATAAGAGAAAAAATAAAAATGAGAAAAATGGACAAAAAGCACGAAGTAATGAAAAAAAAAGAAAAAGGCAAGACGAGATGGCAGGAGACTAATAGTTATGAAAAAGGACTGAAGGAAGAACTATAACTGAGAAGAAAAAGATAAAAAGAGAAAGGTGAAAGAGGACAAAAAACACGAAGTAAAAGAAAACAAAAAGTAACACGAAATAAAAGAGAAAGGCAGAGCTAGCCAGTGAGCCACACGCCCACACCACACGCCCACACCACACGCCAGGACCAGCGAGGGTGTGGAACATGAACCACAGTGATCCATCACAAACCAGTACGATCCCAAAACCTTCACTGCTCGATAAACACACTAACTCTGATACACGTGTTTGCCATTACAGTGTCTCCGTACTCTGTGGCTGGCTCTGAGGGAACCTGAAGTGCGTGTTGGGCACTTAAATATTATAGGTGCGCCTCTTAAGCTTTTTTCTGCGCCTTAAGTGCCGCCCATGTCGAGAGGTGGAACCTAAATCACGACTGACGGATCCCACGCGTGATTCTGATCCTCGGCACGCGATAACGTCATGAACAGCACTTACTTGTACCCATATCTCGGCCACAACCTTTCGAGCAGTCGTAGTAATAGCAGTTAGAGGGGCAGTAACAGTAGCAGAAGTAGTAGTAATAATAGTAGTGGTGGTAATTATAGAGAAGCACGAGCATGTGAAGGGCAAGAAAGGTCGCGGCGAGGGGGAGTAATAACGCGCGGGCAGGGCAGGAAAAGCTCCCCCGCCAGGCCACGTCAGCGATGCTGCCGGAGAGTGACATTCCCGCGATGGGCGAGCACCCGCCGCCGCCACCACGCCACCCTGCCGCCATCCTGCCGCCACCCTGCCATCACCCAGCCGCCGCCCTGCCGCCACCCTGCCACCACCCTGCCACCCATCCTCCACTCCCTCTTCCACCCCTGCCATCCATCCCTCACTCCATCTCCTACTCTGCCAGATATCGAACTACCAGCTTCCCTCTCCACATTCCCTGCAACCACCCTGCCACTCATCCATCAGTCTAATCCACTTCGTCACACAGCCACCTCTTCATCTTCCACCCTGCCAAGCATTCACACACCTACCCCCTCTCCACTACCACTGCCACCCTGCTATCACTTCACCCATCCACCCTATCCTCCGCATCCCCTACATTCACCCATCCACTCACCCACCCACCCTGTTTTCCACTTTCCATGCCTCTTATTACCCTTTCACCCTTCCACCCACCCTGTCACATTAGCCACCTCCCCCTGTGACCCTTCCACCTTTTAACCCTTCCACCAAAACCTTCACTCCACCTCCTCCCGCCATTCTCAACCACCCCCTCCCTTCCACCACACTGGCACCCACTCCCCAACCCCACCCTGCCTCCCACTCCTTTCCCTCTCCCGTCAACTGCCCCCACCGCTCCCGCCATGCCTCCCCTTCCCTCCCTCCCACCCCTGCCGGAGCCGCCTGCATGTTCCCTGAATGATGAATATTCCTGGAATAGCATGTTGTAAAAATGCGCAAACCATCTGGGACCTTGCTTTTTTTTTTTTTTTTTTTACAACAAAGGAGGCAGCTCAAGGGCACACACAAAAAGAATACAATAATAAAAAAAAAAGCCCGCTACTCGCTGCTCCTAAAGTAAAACAAAAGAGGTGGCCGAAAGGAAGATCAAATATAGGAGGAGAGGTGTCCTGATACCCTCCTCTTGAAAGAGCTCAAGTCGTAGGCAGGAGGAAATACAGATGAAGGAAGATTGTTCCAGAGTTTACCAGCGTGAGGGATGAAGGAGTGAAGATGCTGGTTAACTCTTGCATAAGGGGTTTGGACAGTATAGGGATGAGCATGAGTAGAAAGTCGAGTGCAGCGGGGCAGCGGGAGGGGGGGAGGCATGCAGTTAGCAAGTTCAGAAGAGCAGTCAGCGTGGAAATATCGATAGAAGATAGAAAGAGAGGCAACATTGCGGCGGAATTTAAGAGGTTGAAGACTATCAGTATGAGGAGGAGAGCTGATGAGACGAAGAGCCTTAGCCTCCACTCTGTCCAGAAGAGCTGTGTGAGTGGAGTCCCCCCACACATGAGATGCATACTCCATACGAGGGCGGACAAGGCCCCTGTATATGGACAGCAACTGTGCAGGGGAGAAGAACTGGCGGAGACGGTACAGAACGCCCAGCCTCGAGGAAGCTGATTTAGTAAGAGATGAGATATGAAGTTTCCAGTTGAGATTTTGAGTTAAGGATAGACCGAGGATGTTTAGTGTTGAGGAAGGTGATAGATGGGTGTTGTCAAAGAATAGGGGATAGTTGTTTGGAAGATTGTGTCGAGTGGATAGGTGGAGAAACTGTGTTTTTGAGGCGTTGAAGGACACCAGGTTCTTCTTGCCCCAATCGGAAATAATAGTAAGGTCTGAGGCTAAGCGTTCTGCAGCCTCCAGCCTTGAGTCGTTAAGTTCCTGAAGGGTAGGTCTTCTATTAAAAGAAGTTGAGTAATGCAGAGTGGAATCATCGGCGTAGGAATGGATAGGACAGTTCGTTTTGGAAAGAAGATCATCAATGAACAACAGAAAAAGAGTGGGAGATAGGACAGAACCCTGTGGGACACCACTGTTAATAGATTTAGGGGAAGAACAGTGACCGTCTACCACGGCAGAAATAGAACGGTCAGAAAGGAAACTGGAGATAAAGGTACAGAGAGAAGGATAGAAACCGTAGGAGGGTAGTTTGGAAAGCAAAGATTTGTGCCAGACCCTATCAAAAGCTTTTGATATGTCCAGCGCAATAGCAAAAGTTTCACCGAAACGGCTAAGAGAGGATGACCATGAGTCAGTTAAGAAGGCTAGGAGAGATCACCAGTAGAACGCCCCTTGCGGAACCCATACTGGCGATCAGATAGAAGGTCAGAAGTGGAAAGGTGCTTTTGAATCTTCCGGTCAAGGATTGATTCAAAAGCTTTAGATAGACAAGAAAGTAAATCTATAGGACGGTAGTTTGAGGGATTGGAGCGGTCACCCTTCTTAGGCACAGGCTGTATGAAGGCATACTTCCAGCAAGAAGGAAAGGTAGATGTTGACAGGCAGAGGCGAAAGAGTCTGACCAGGCAGGGTGACAGCACGGAGGCACAGTTTTTAACGACAATAGGAGGCACTCCATCAGGTCCATAAGCCTTCTGAAGATTGAGGCCAGAGAGGGCATAGAAAACATCATTTTGAAGAATCTTTATAACAGGCATAAAAGGTCAGAGGGGGATGAGTAGGAGGAATATGCCCAGAATCGTCCAGAGTGGAGTTTTTAGAAAAAGTTTGAGAGAAGAGTTCAACCTTAGAGATAGATGAGACGGCAGTGTTGCCGTCAGGACTGAGGAGTGGAGGGAAAGATGAAGAAGTGAAGTTGGAGGAAATGTTTTTGGCTAGATGGCAGAAGTCACGGGAGGAGTTAGAGAAAGCAAGGTTTTGACATTTTCTGTTAATGAAAGAATTTTTGGTTAGTCGGAGAATAGATTTGGCACGATTTCGGGCAGAAATGTAAAGTTCATAATTAGCATTAGTTTGAAGGCTCTGGTACCTTTTGTGAGCTACCTCTCTATCATTGACAGCACGAGAACAAGCGTAATTAAACCAAGGCTTTTTAGCGTGAGGAGTAGAGAAAGAACGAGGAATGTATGCCTCCATTCCAAAGACAATCACCTCTGTGATGCGCTGAGCACACACAGAGGGGTCTCTATCCTGGAAGCAATAATCATTCCACGGGAAATCGGAAAAGTACATCCTCAGGTCGTCCCACCGAGCTGAAGCAAAATGCCAGAAGCATCGCCTCTTCGGTGGGTCCAGAGGGTGTACAGGAGCGATAGGACAGGATGCAGAAATAAGATTGTGATCGGAGGAGCCCAACGGAGAGAACAGTTTGACAGAATAAGCAGAAGGGTTTGAGGTTAGGAAGAGGTCTAGATTGTTGGGCCGATCTCCAAGACGGTCGGGAATACGTGTAGGGTGCTGGACCAACTGCTCTAGGTCGTTGAGGATAGCAAAGTTGTAGGCTTGTTCACCAGGATGGTCAGTGAAAGAGGATGAAAGCCAAAGTTGGTAGTGAACATTGAAATCTCCTAGGATGGAGATTTCAGCGAAGGGAGAGTGGGTCAAGATGTGCTCCACTTTAGAATTCAAATAGTCAAAGAATTTGACATAGTTGGTAGAGTTAGGTGAGAGATAAACAGCACAGATGTATTTAGTAATAGAATGACAATGAAGTCTTAGGCAGATGGTGGAAAATTCAGAAGAGTCAAGGTTGTGGGCACGAGAGCAAGTGATGTCGTTGCGCACGTAGGCGCAACATCCAGCTTTGGATTGAAATTTAGGATAGAGATAGTAGGAGGGAACAGAGTAGAGATTGCTGTCAGTAGCCTCAGAAACCTGTGTTTCGGTAAGGAAGAGAAGGTGAGGTTTAGAAGAGGAGAGATGATGTTCCACAGAATGAAAATTAGAGCGAAGACCGCGAATGTTGCAGAAATTGAGAAGAAAGAGGTTCGAGGAGTTATCAAGACACCTCTCGGGTCGGCAGCCAGAAGGGGAGTCCTCCCTGGGGGAATTTGTGGTCCCCCCCCCAGGCGGGGACTCCGAGGATTGGTGTATGTGCGCCATTTTGAAATTTTAATTTTGGGAAAAGGTGTATATGTTGTGTGAATGTAGTGTGGTGTGGATAAAGAGAGGATCTGTCTTTAGAGAGCATGCTGAACTACTCTCCGGTGTTGGTGAGACAATAGGGAAACGGTTAGTGAGGACATGGGAAGGGTCTTTGGAGGGCTTCAGCTCCCTTCTCACCTCCCATATATACCTCACCGGGAGTGGCTTGCGCCCGTTCGGTAGGTGTGTGTGTGTGTGTGTGTGTGTGTGTGTGTGTGTGTGTGTGTGTGTGTGTGCTGCTTTCGGTACTTAAATTTGATTGCACGCTCACTCTGTTTATATATTACTGTTCCATAAGTAGAATATTATTATTATTATTATTATTATTATTATTATTATTATTATTATTATTATTATTATTAGTAGTAGTAGTAGTAGTAGTAGTAGTATTGGAACCCCTATTGCTCATATCATTTGTTCTCTCTGTGTGTGCAGATTTTTGGTTCTTGCCTTTTTTGTTGTAAATATTATTGTTGTTGTTTTATTGTTACGTACATTTTATATTCCCTGAAGCTCCCGTCGGTGTTTGTGTGTTGAGAGAGAGAGAGAGAGAGAGAGAGAGAGAGAGAGAGAGAGAGAGAGAGAGAGAGAGAGAGAGAGAGAGAGAGAGAGAGAGAGAGAGAGAGAGAGAGAGAGAGAGAGAGAGAGAGAGAGAGAGAGAGAGAGAGAGAGAGAGAGAGAGAGAGAGAGAGAGAGAGAGAGAGAGAGAGAGAGAGAGCTTGTGGTAATTGATATCGGCATTTACATCCGATGGGCAGGAACATTGGAGGGATGTAGTAACAAACGTAACGGGAAGGAAAGTGAAGAGTGGCGGAAGTAAGAACAGCGACGCGCACGTGAGGACGAGCGGGGAGAGGGAGGAAGAGGCGATTATTAGCACGCGAGGGTGGTGAGTGTTGGAAGCTGACGAGGGAGAAGGCAAAGAGGTGAAAGAAGGAGAATAAGAACAAGATGAGATGGAAGGAGAGTAATAGTTAAGAGAAAGAATTAGAGGAAAAGCTGTAACGAAAAAGAGGAAAAGATATAAAAGAAAAGAGGAAAAAAGAAGAGAACTAAAAGAAAAAAGGAAGAACTGAAAACACGAAATGAAGTAAACGTTATTTTTTGAGCTCCAAACCCGACGCTAAACTGTCGGTTTACTGGTATCCGGCGAGGCGATGCAGTGCAGGCATTGGGACGAGTTTTTTTTTTTCCTCGAACCGAGTCGTCCGCCATTGGAACAACTTTCCCTTCACGAGCAATTAACGCGAAAACGATTAAATCCTTTAAAAATCGCATCGACCATTGCTTTATTGCGACAGGAGTGAGCTGAATGTTCCTTGATCTTATCTGTGGGCCGGCACAGCAGCAGCCTCGTCACTACCAACAAACTCTCTCTTGCCCGCTCTGCAACGCTTTTATCTTTCCACCGGCCAGTCCGCGAAGCCTGGCAGCGCAGGGCTTTATCCACCGAACTACTGGAGCGGTCTGTTTTTTTTTTTTTTTTTTAATTTTTTTTTACAACAGCTCAAGGGCACACACACACACACACACACACACACACACACACACACACACACACACACACACACACACACACACACACACACACACACACACACACACACACAAATAATAATAAAAAAAAAGCCCGCTACTCGCTGCTCCCAAAAAAGAATCAAAAGAGGTGGCCGAGAGAAAGGTCAATTTCGGGAGGAGAGGTGTCCTGTCTATGTCCCTGCCGATGCTGGCTTCTCGTACTGAAGGATGGGAACGAAAACACCCTGAGGTCCTGGGAACGAGCGAGCGGCGTGTACCCCCTAGGCTAGCTGCTTAGTTACTAAGTTCAAAGAGGAACATGTCACGTGATGCCCCGAGGCGATGTTGCCAAGCCTAGCTATCCGCTAACCTACACCTCCCTCCCCCCTTGAAGCTCATAGCGAAGTCTTGAGGTTCAGTGCGGCGGGCTCCTCTGGCGTTGGCGAAGGCGCTCGGAACGTCGAGGGGCAGGGGGGTTCTGGATGACGACCTCGTCTGCAACAGTGGTGGCGGCTTGATCCCCGTTGATGGCTGGCACAGGGCGTAGGTGAATCCTGTTGCGCCTGAGGGTGCGGCCGTTGGGGAGGCGGACGTCGTATTGTCGTGGCCTCGGCTGTGCCACCACCGTGCCTGTCTGGTACCAGCGCTTAGTGACAGGATCCTGGATGCGGACTCGCTGGTTGGCTGGGAGTACAGGCAGCTGCCGGGCTCGACTGTTGTAACGGGAACGTGTGTCTTGGTCCCGTTGGTTGGCACGGCGATCACACTCCTCCGCGTCAGGCTGCCACTCCGATTGGAACGACACAGGGTGGGCAGGGACGCAAGTGCGGAGAGGGTGGCCGTAGAGTATCTGTGCTGGGGAACGTCCTGTGTGGTCTGGCGTGTTCCTCACCTCCAGCAGTCCGCGGTGAAAGTCCTCGCAGTTGATGTTCCCGGCAGGAGCAACCTTGAGGATAAGGTGTTTCACCGACTTGACGGCTGCTTCGGCGTGTCCGTTGGACTGTGGATGATGTGGGGAGGTGACGATGTGCCGGACGTTCCAGCGCCGCAGGAAGTCGTGGAACTCCTTCGAAGTGAACTGGGGCCCTCCGTCAGTGCGTATGCGGACGGGCGCACCTTTGTCACCGAAGTAGCGGCTGAAGTGGTTGATAGTGGCAGCGGCAGTCGTGTCGGTGCCACACGGGAAGACAGCCGGCCACCCCGACAGACGGTCGACGATGACGAGGAAGGATTTCCCCGCCACGGAGAAGTAGTCTGCCGATACTGACTCGAAGGGTCGTGTCGGGTGGTCGTCGTTCCGATATTCCTCTCGCTGCTGGCTTGGAAGCAGGGTCTGGCAGGCATCACAGGAGCGCACGACGTTAGTGATATCGGCGTTTATGCCCGGCCAGAACACCGTCTGCTTCGCGCGGCGCTTGGTGGCCTCGGCTCCGCGGTGACTGTCATGCAGGCGTCGCAGTACTGACTTGCGTAACGCTGCAGGGACAACGACGCGTGGGCCGTAGAGTACGAGGTCGCCGTCGCAGTACAGCTCATCGCGGATCTTCCAGTAGTCGAGGATGGTGTTGTGGAGGTCGTATCGGTGGCTTGGGAATCCATGGCGCACACTCCAGCAGCTTGACGTAGGTCTCGTCGTTGTGTGCTGCTCTCTGGAGGTCCTCCAGCTGGGTGTCTGTGGTCGTGGGCGATGCGTCGGTCTCGGCGAGGAACGTACGGCCCGCACTGCGACGGCAGCCTGCACAGAGCAGTCGGTGAGCATGTCGTCTTCATCTGTGGGGTGACTGACGGGGTGGCGGAGAGTGCATCCGGGATGCAGAGCTGCTTGCCGGCACGCCATCGAGCGGTAAAGATGAATGGAGACAGCTTTTCCTTGAGACGCTGTAGTCTGGGGTTCTCAACTGCGTCCAAGGTGTAGTTGTTGAGAATGGGTATGAGCGGGCGGTGGTCGGTCACGTGGTCAAACATTTGCAGTCCCTTGAGGTAATACCCACACTTGTGCGTCGCCCAGACTGTAGCAAGCATCTCCAGCTCGATGGTTGCGTAGCGGGTCTCGGCGTCTGTCAAAAAACGGGAACCGCACTGGACAAGCCGCAGGTGGCCTCCTCCGTGATCCTGAAGGAGGGCGTATCCAAGGCCGTTGAGTCTGGAGGCGTCGGTCTGGAGAATGGTGGGCAACTGCATGTTGAACATCGCCAGGACTGGTGGACTGGCCAGTGCCGTCTTGACACGTTGGAAAGCTGTGTCGTGGTCGATCGTCCATGTGAACGACCGGCGTGGGCTCATGAGGGGGCGGAGTGGCTGGGCTGCGGCTGCGATGTCGGGGGAGAATTCCGCCAGTTGGTTCGCCAGGCCCATGAACGACCGTAGATCGGTGATGTTGGCCGGTGTGGCAAAGTCCGTAATCGCCCGCACCTTCTCGGGGTCTGCGGCGATCCCATCAGCCGAGAGCACGAATCCGCAGAACTGGACGGCAGGATTGGCGAGGGAGAACTTTTCTGCGTTGAGGGTGATGCCGTTGACACGACACCGGGCGAGAACTTTGTCAACACGTTGGAGGTGCGGCAGAAGGTCCTCGTCGTAGAGGAGGACGTCGTCCACGACCTTGACGCAGTTGCTGATGCCCTGGAGTGCTTCATCCCCTCTGCGACAGAAGGCGTCGCCAGTCGCTGCAAAACCCATGGGGCCGCGTAAGTACTTGTAGCGACCGTAAGGTGTAATGAAAGTTGTAAGGTGCTGGTCTGCTTCCGCCAACTCCAACTGCCAGTAGCCGTGCAGCGCGTCGACGGTTGTGAAGAACTTGGCGCCAGGCTTGACACTCCGAATCGCAGCGAAAGGTGTGGGAGAGGGATGGGCGGGGCGAGACACGTACTTGTTCAACTTCGATAGGTCGGTGGTGATGCGTACGCCGCCGTGTGGCTTTGGTACGGCCACTAGTGGGTGGCACCAGGGCGACGGTTCGTCAGCAGCGGGTGCGATGATTCCCTGGGCCTCCATGTCGCTCAGCTCCTGCCTCACGGCATCTTGGTATGCCAGCGGGATCTGCCGCGGGGTGTGGATGGCGAACGGTTGGGCATCCTCCCGCAGGTGAATCCGCATAGGCGGCCCTGTCATAGGCCTGAGCGGCGTCGCCTGCAGATCCTGTTTCCGCACCAGCACGTCAGCATACTCCTTCAGGAAGTACGTTCTGGCCTCTGTAGGAGTCGTGTTGCTGGTGAAAGGCGGTGAGGGGTGCTGAGGTGTTGGAGCGTTGTGGGCGGGGCTGAGTGTGGGAGTGGACGTGACCTTGGCAGTGGATGTGACGTCACTGCCAGCTGTTGCGATCGGCGTCTCAGTTTTCCCGTCGCTTGTCGTGCCTTGGTCGCCACGGTCGCTCTGAACACGTGCATGGGTCACCTGTGCAATAGGGTGGGGAAAGCGCTCGGGGATGAGCGAAAGTTCTCTGCACGCCCTATATGACAGAAGGGGGACAGGAGTGCCAGGATGTACGTCGATCCACTCCTGTGTGCTGATGTCCTTGACCTGCAGCTGCACTTGCACCGAACCAATCGCTGGCTGCATGAGGGAACCATCAGCACCGTATGTCGGCGTCTGAGGAGGCGGCTGGAGGTTGTTGTGTGTCAGGCCGATGCTACGCAGATGATCCAGGCCGATGATTGTCGTGTCGGCGCCTGTATCGGGTAACATGCGGAGATCCCTCGTCCCCTTGTCATGAGTGACGCTGACAACTACGGGTGGGGACGTCTCAGACGGGGCTCGGGTGATGGAAGTGACGCGCCGCGCTCCACTACCCTTATAATCCCGGGCAGCTGACTCACTGGGACTCGCTTCTCCTCCCTTTCCAGTAGCTTTGGTTGAACGGCAGTAGCGGGCATAATGACCTGATTTACCGCAATTGCTGCATATGGCGTTACGTGCGGGGCAACGCTGAGTTCGTGGGAAGTGTCCCTTTTTGCCACAGTTGCCACATGTGACATTGGCGGCACGGCAAGATCCCTTGTCATGTGAACGATCGCAGCTGTTGCAGGCGCTTGTAGTAGGTGTTGCTGACCTTTGCGAGCGCTGTGTGGCTGTCTTGTTCTTCTTGTACTGAGACACAGCACAAGCAGACTTGGGTTTGGAGGTGATGGCGGTAGCAGTGTGTTTAGCAGCCTCGTATGCGTAACAGTGTTGCACCACCTGATCGAGTGACTGCGTGGGGATGATACCGATGAGTTCTTGTATTAACTCTTGGTCGGTGACGCCCATCAATATCACCTGCTTGATCTGTGTCTCCTCACAGTCTTTATCACCTCCCTTGCACACGTCCACTGCCTCCGCGAGGTTCTTGACACGGACGAAAAACTCGTTGAAGCGCTCCCCGGCACCTTGACGGCAGCTGAACAACTCACGTCTTCGTAACGCCTCGTTGGTTTGGGCCTTGAAGTGTGTGTCGAGTGTGTTGAGGACGTCGTCTATTGCTGCGGTGTCGTCCTGGGGAACTTGAAGGCGATAGTGGAGTGTATGGAGCACTTCTGGACTGAGGCAAGTCCGTAGTTGTATGTGACGTTTACCCAGAGATAACGTAGCCAGATCAGTCATAACGGCGTAATCTTGCCACCGTCGGCGCCATTCCCGAAAAGCCTGGTATGTTGCGTCAGGTTGTAGAGGAGGCGGTGAGATTGTAGCCTTGATCTGGGTGTGCGCGGGGCGAGGAGGCAGCGAGGGCTGCTGCGGCGCTCCTTCCGACGTGGGGCGACTGCTGTCGGGAGAGGCCTGTCCGCCTGATCGCTGCGTTAGAGCTGCAATGATAGCTGTGAGCTCCTGCTGTCTGGCGGCTGCTTCCTCCCTGCGTTGAAGCTGCTCCTCCTGGCGCCTCTGTTGATCTCTGGTCTCCATGTGCTGCAACAAAGCCATCAGGTCTGACGGCGGTGAAGACATGGCTGCAGATGTCTGTTGCTGTTCTTGAGCTTGTGTGTGGCTGCGAAGAACAGGTGGTGGCATAGATCAAGCCTTTCCAGACCGGATCAACTCCTCGCAGTCTGTAGGGCGTAGATCTAGTGCCAAGTTGCGACGCGACGGCAGTGTGCGTGCTTGGAGCTGTAGAGGGGGGGCAGGGGCTGGCCAGCCCGGCGTTGTGTGTGTGTGTGTGTGGCGGTGGCGTGGGTGTGTCACGGCTGGCCGGCGGGGCCCGCGGCGAGCAGTGCCCAGCGGACAGTCATAGGGAGAGGACGTGTTGCGCCGCTCTCCGTGGTGGCTAGGGAGACGAGATTCCCACCCTTATGTACATGCAGCGTAAGGGCGATGCACTGCTACACGCACAAAGGCCACACACGTCACTACACACTGCACCAGGGTCACACACAGCACACGGGAACGCACACTACACAGCTCGGAAGTCCCTGTAGTATCCAAAGGCGACGCAAAATGAGTAATCCTTGGCCAGGGGCGTCCGCGTCCGTTGAGCCGGCTTCTTCTCACACACTGTTTTCACTGTAAGTCTCACTGCGCCATCTATGTCCCTGCCGATGCTGGCTTCTCGTACTGAAGGATGGGAACGAAAACACCCTGAGGTCCTTTATCAGTCTATTGGTGAAAGTACAGTGGTAGACACGGGAACGAGCGAGCGGCGTGTACCCCCTAGGCTAGCTGCTTAGTTACTAAGTTCAAAGAGGAACATGTCACGTGATGCCCCGAGGCGATGTTGCCAAGCCTAGCTATCCGCTAACCTACATCCTGATACCCTCCTTTTGAAAGAGTTCAAGTCGTAGGTGTGTGTGTGTGTGTGTGTGTGTGTGTGTGTGTGTGTGTGTGTGCAGTGTATGTGTGTGTGTGTGTGTGTGTGTGTGTGTGTGTGTGTGTGTGTGTGTGTGTAATAGCAAGCTATCTGGGAACAGGCTATCAGACAGACAGACAGACAGACAGACAGACAAAGCTAAACAGACAAACATGCAAACAAAAACAAAGAAACAAGCAAACTGACAGAGAGAGAGAGAGAGAGAGAGAGAGAGAGAGAGAGAGAGAGAGAGAGAGAGAGATTTGGGCATTTCAGTCTCTTTAAAAACACCTGTACACGGGCCGTTAATTAACCATCTTCACCTGCGCTCCGCCTGACCGCCGGACTCGGGAACAAAACAATGCGGAATTAAATCGCCCGACAGACTCAGGAGCAGCGAGGGGAAGGGGGCGAGGGAAAGGGAAAGAAAAACTAAAGACGCGCAGCACAAAGACAGCATTAGAAGCTACGAGGGGAAGGGAAAGAGGAGCGCCGATGGAAGGGAAACTAACCTGCTGTGGTGCATTTAGGTGGTGGTGATTTAGAACAGGAAGATAAATAGAAACAGTGGTGGTGGTGATGGTGGTAGTAGTTGTGGTGGTGGTAGTAGTACCTTGTTATAGTAGTAGTGGTAGTAGTAGTAGTTGTAGTTGTGGTGGTAGTAGTAGTAGTAGTAGCAATATTAGTTGTAGTAAAAATAGTAGTAGTAGTCAACCATCCCTTCTCTTCTCTTCCCTTCCCTTCCCTTCCCTTCCTCCTTTCTTCCTTCCCCTTCCCCTAAATCAACCTTCCCTTCTCATCCCTTCCCTTCCTCCTTTCTTCCTTCCCCTTCCTCGAAGTCAACCTTCCCTTCTAATCTCTTCCATTCCCATCCTCCTTTCTTCCTTCCCCTTCCCCTAACTCAGCCTTCCCTACCCTCTTCTTCTTCCCTTCTTCCTTTCTTCCTTTTCTTCCCTAACTCAACCTTCCTTCCTTCTCTTCCCTTCTCTTCTCTTCCTCCGTTCTCCCTTCCCCATCCCCTAACTCATCCGTCCCATAGTCCCTTCCCTTCCGTTCCCTTCCTTTCCCTTCCCTTCCCTCCCTCCTTTCTTCCTTCCCCTTCCCCTAAATCAACCTTCCCTTCCTCCTTCCTTTCTTTCTGGTAGAATTTAACATCAAAGAGCGCTACTTCTAGTGCCAAATGCTTTGGGGAAAATTTTCAAGTGTTTGCCCCGTCTGAAAAAAAATCCTGGATACCCCAATTGTGCCAATGTGAGAAACGAATAAACTATAAGCTGCCTAATACTATATTATGTATGAGATTGTAACAATTATGTCTATGTAACCAGTCACAGTCTTAGTCAGGAAAGCATGGCATGTCAGTATTGAGTGGCTAGTTACACTACGGTCTTTCCAGTTTCACTTTGCGCTAAAGTAACATGTGAGACATGTCATGTTACTTAAGAAAAGGAATTCCTTTTTCTCCTATAGATGATGGTACCCGACGCTAGTATAAGCAGCTTCAAAATGCTCAGTTTTGCACCAAATGGAGAATATTATGAAGTTTTGGTCGAATCGTGATCAAAGTTAGCGTTGACCTTTTAGAATAGCAAAATATCATTATATTATTGAAGAAATGAGTTTCAGTATAAAAATTACGGGTGAAAAGGGGGACTCGCCGATTCAGTGTAAGACATTGAACCAGGTGAATCTCGAAAAGTAGCATCGATAGGCCGTTGTACTGTTCTAAGTTGAGTTCAGCATGCAACACTACCTTAAACCTGTGAATTTGCGTTTGAAGCGTTGGGTTTTGCTTGGTAAAGCCCAAATGTTACTTAAGGGAGGTGACACTCGAAACAGGAAAAGTCAGGTAAAAGTATCTTCAAACACGATTCATTTTGAATAGCTCCAATGATATGCTTCTTTAGTGCATTACCCGCATCATATCTGAAAATCAGCTTAAAATACCGAATAATAATGGTTTTATCGCTTCCTACCGTTTTTTTTTTCTGCAAGTGGTAAAATATGTCAGGTGAGGTCATTGTGACTTAAGTACGTCTTTTCTGGTAGCTCTAGTTTTTTCGTAATTTTGACGACTCGGTAATCATTAAACGCGCAGTGCTTGCGACATCATAATTAATCGAGTTCCGTCGTTCTAGGTTGCTTAGTTTTTGCACAATTGGGAAATAAAAGTTCGGACCGTCTGAGTTTGCACCGTCTTTTGTTATTTTGTTACTTATACGTCAGATTAAAGTACTAACCACACCTAACCTATTGTTGATAGACCCTCAAACTCTAGCGCAATGGTCTTCCCAGGGGCTGCTGTAGTTGTTGAGATATAGGAGGTGGTCCCAGACTTGCCGATACGAAATTTGGACTTAAGTCAACTGGTAAGGCCCGCGACGTAGTCTTCAGCGTTCAGGTCTGCCAGGGTGTCTGTACGTGAGAATGAACACTCAAAGGAAAGTAAACCCAACCCTCAACACTACTCTGTACACTTGATAACCCACAGTACTTCACAAGTGTCCTCAGCCTAACATGAACAAAAGTCCCTTTTCTATAAAAGGAGTGAATAAACTTTTTATAAGATTTGGAGAATAATTTGCACCAAGATAACTTATTTTAACTTTATTGATATAGGAAAATATCTTTAACAGGTGGAGAAGGATACATTGAGCTGGATGATCAGATTTTTCATCATCTGGCACAAATTTACTTGGTCCCTTATTACAAAATAACATTTGAGTCAAATGCGTTAGGCAGTTTATAAATATAAATTTATTGGATGAATTAAAAGAGGTAAAAAAGCCATTACTTAATATGAAGAGTAATCCATATAATTCCTCAAGCCTCAGCCTATCAAGCAAACAATTTTGAAACATACACAAAGGCACCAGCGGGTCCACTGAAGGCCCAGTAAAACATGGAGGCACCAGCGGGTCCATTCAAGGCCCAGTAAAACATTGAGGCACCAGCGGGTCCACTGAAGGCCCAGTAAAACACTGAGGCACCAACGGGTCCACTGAAGGCCCAGTAAAACATTGAGGCACCAGCGGGTCCACTGAAGGCCCAGTAAAACATTGAGGCACCAACGGGTCCACTGAAAGCCCAGTAAAACACTGAGGCACCAGCGGGTCCACTGAAGGCCCAGTAAAACACTGAGGCACCAACGGGTCCACTGAAGGCCCAGTAAAACACTGAGGCACCAGCGGGTCCACTGAAGGCCCAGTAAAACACTGAGGCACCAACGGGTCCACTGAAGGCCCAGTAAAACACTGAGCCACCAGCGGGTCCACTGAAGGCCCAGTAAAACATTGAGAGAGAGAGAGAGAGAGAGAGAGAGAGAGAGAGAGAGAGAGAGAGAGAGAGAGAGAGAGAGAGAGAGAGAGAGAGAGAGAGAGAGAGATTTGGGCATTTCAGTCTCTTTAGAAAACACACCTGTACACGGGCCGTTAATTAACCCTCCTCACCTGCGCTCCGCCTGACCGCTGGACTCGGGAACAAAACAATGCGGAATTAAATCGCCCGACAGACTCAGGAGCAGCGAGGGGAAGGGGGCGAGGGAAAGGGAAAAAAAAACTAAAGTCGCGCAGCACAAAGACAGCATTAGAAGCTACGAGGGGAAGGGAAAGAGGAGCGCCGATGGAAGGGAAACTAATCTGCTGTGGTGCATTTAGGTGGTGGTGATTTAGAACAGGAAGATAAATAGAAACAGTGGTGGTGGTGATGGTGGTAGTAGTTGTGGTGGTGGTAGTAGTACCTTGTTATAGTAGTAGTGGTAGTAGTAGTAGTTGTAGTTGTGGTGGTAGTAGTAGTAGTAGCAATATTAGTTGTAGTAAAAATAGTAGTAGTAGTCAACCATCCCTTCTCTTCTCTTCCCTTCCCTTCCCTTCCCTTCCTCCTTTCTTCCTTCCCCTTCCCCTAATTGAACCTTCCCTTCTCTTCTCATCCCTTCCCTTCCTCCTTTCTTCCTTCCCCTTCCCCGAAGTCAACCTTCCTTCTCTTCTTCCTTCCCTTCCTCCTTTCTTCCTTCCCCTTCCCCTAACTCAGCCTTCCCTACCCCTCTCTTCTCTTCCCTTCCCTTCTTCCTTTCTTCCTTTTTCTTCCCCTAACTCAACCTTCCCTTCCCTTCTCTTCCCTTCTCTTCTCTTCCTCCTTTCTCCCTTCCCCATCCCCTAACTCAACCTTCCCTTCGTCCCTTCCCTTCCTTTCCCTTCCTTTCCCTTCCCTTCCCTCCCTCCTTTCTTCCTTCCCCTTCCCCTAAATCAACCTTCCCTTCCTCCTTCCTTTCTTTCTGGTAGAATTTAACATCAAAGAGCGCTACTTCTAGTGCCAAATGCTTTGGGGAAAATTTTCAAGTGTTTGCCCCGTCTGGAAAAAAAATCCTGGATACGCCAATTGTGCCAATGTGAGAAACGAATAAACTATAAGCTGCCTAATACTATATTATGTATGAGATTGTAACAATTATGTCTATGTAACCAGTCACAGTCTTAGTCAGGAAAGCATGGCATGTCAGTATTGAGTGGCTAGTTACACTACGGTCTTTCCAGTTTCACTTTGCGCTAAAGTAACATGTGAGACATGTCATGTTACTTAAGAAAAGGAATTCCTTTTTCTCCTATAGATGATGGTACCCGACGCTAGTATAAGCAGCTTCAAAATGCTCAGTTTTGCACCAAATGGAGAATATTATGAAGTTTTGGTCGAATCGTGATCAAAGTTAGCGTTGACCTTTTAGAATAGCAAAATATCATTATATTATTGAAGAAATGAGTTCCAGTATAAAAATTACGGGTGAAAAGGGGGACTCGCCGATTCAGTGTAAGACATTGAACCAGGTGAATCTCGAAAAGTAGCATCGATAGGCCGTTGTACTGTTCTAAGTTGAGTTCAGCATGCAACACTACCTTAAACCTGTGAATTTGCGTTTGAAGCGTTGGGTTTTGCTTGGTAAAGCCCAAATGTTACTTAGGGGAGGTGACACTCGAAACCGGAAAAGTCAGGTAAAAGTATCTTCAAACACGATTCATTTTGAATAGCTCCAATGATATGCTTCTTTAGTGCATTACCCGCATCATATCTGAAAATCAGCTTAAAATACCGAATAATAATGGTTTTATCGCTTCCTACCGTTTTTTTTTCTGCAAGTAGTAAAATATGTCAGGTGAGGTCATTGTGACTTAAGTACGTCTTTTCTGGTAGCTCTAGTTTTTTCGTAATTTTGACGACTCGGTAATCATTAAACGCGCAGTGCTTGCGACATCATAATTAATCGAGTTCCGTCGTTCTAGGTTGCTTAGTTTTTGCACAATTGGGAAATAAAAGTTCGGACCGTCTGAGTTTGCACCGTCTTTTGTTATTTTGTTACTTATACGTCAGATTAAAGTACTAACCACACCTAACCTATTGTTGATAGACCCTCAAACTCTAGCGCAATGGTCTTCCCAGGGGCTGCTGTAGTTGTTGAGATATAGGAGGTGGTCCCAGACTTGCCGATACGAAATTTGGACTTAAGTCAACTGGTAAGGCCCGCGACGCAGTCTTCAGCGTTCAGGTCTGCCAGGGTGTCTGTACGTGAGAATGAACACTCAAAGGAAAGTAAACCCAACCCTCAACACTACTCTGTACACTTGATAACCCACAGTACTTCACAAGTGTCCTCAGCCTAACATGAAAAAAAGTCCCTTTTCTATAAAAGGCGTGAAGAAACTTTTTATAACATTTGGAGAATAATTTGCACCAAGATTATTTTAACTTTATTGATATAGGAAAATATCTTTGACAGGTGGAGAATGATACATTGAGCTGGATGATCAGATTTTTCATCATCTGGCACAAATTTACTTGGTCCCTTATTACGAAATAACATTTGAGTCAAATGCGTTAGGCAGTTTATAAATATAAATTTATTGGATGAATTAAAAGAGGTAAAAAAGCCATTACTTAATATGAAGAGTATTCCATATAATTCCTCAAGCTTCAGCCTATCAAGCAAACAATTTTGAAACACACACAAAGGCACCAGCGGGTCCACTGAAGGCCCAGTAAAACATGGAGGCACCAGCGGGTCCATTGAAGGCCCAGTAAAACATTGAGGCACCAGCGGGTCCACTGAAGGCCCAGTAAAACATTGAGGCACCAGCGGGTCCACTGAAGGCTCAGTAAAACACTGAGGCACCAGCGGATCCACTGAAGGCTCAGTAAAACACTGAGGCACCAGCGGGTCCACTGAAGGCTCAGTAAAACACTGAGGCACCAGCGGATCCACTGAAGGCTCAGTAAAACACTGAGGCACCAGCGGGTCCACTGAAGGCCCAGTAAAACATTGGGGCACCAGCGGGTCCACTGAAGGCCCAGTAAAACACTGAGGCACCAGCGGGTCCACTGAAGGCCCAGTAAAACATTGAGGCACCAGCGGGTCCACTGAAGGCCCAGTAAAACATTGAGCCACCAGCGGGTCCACTGAAGGCCCAGTAAAACATTGAGGCACCAGCGGGTCCACTGAAGGCCCAGTAAAACATTGAGGCACCAGCGGGTCCACTGAAGGCCCAGTAAAACATTGAGGCACCAGCGGGTCCACTGAAGGCCCAGTAAAACACTGAGGCACCAACGGGTCCACTGAAGGCCCAGTAAAACATTGAGGCACCAGCGGGTCCACTGAAGGCCCAGTAAAACATTGAGGCACCAACGGGTCCACTGAAGGCCCAGTAAAACATTGAGGCACCAACGGGTCCACTGAAGGCCCAGTAAAACATTGAGGCACCAACGGGTCCACTGAAGGCCCAGTAAAACATTGAGGCACCAACGGGTCCACTGAAGGCCCAGTAAAACATTGAGGCACCAGCGGGTCCACTGAAGGACCAATAAAACATGCTGCAGAGGCCACTTAGACAAGTGAGATCGACGGTTAGATACATTATCACATTATTCCGTCGTGGAACACACACATCCTGCCTGCTGCTGCTCCTCCCTTGCCAGACACACACACTGAAGTCCTAGAAAGAGAATCACCCTCAGGCACGTTGTTCACGGCAGAGAAGTCGTACGCCTGGCCACTGGTGGTGCTGCTCACCTCTGGGCCCTCCTCCTCGCCGGAACACTTCTCGATGATATCCATCCAGGGCCTTCTCGTACACGGCCTCGTTGTCGTGGTGCTGCAGTCCTCAGTCTTTTCCAGTCCGCCGCACTCCTCAGTCATCTGGCCCAGGCGGTCCACCTCGTTGATCTCGGCAGTCTGAGAAGATGAACACATTTATAACCCTTTGCTGGTGAATATTAACGAGCCATGTTAACCTACAATACTGTCACTGGTATGACACACAAATAACTGATGCATGCAGGAAGCATTCCGAGTGGGGCATCACCTCAATGGGTTTTACTGTGTCTTCCTGAAACAATAATGAATGAATGAGTAAGGAATTTATGTTAAGATAAATGTCCTCAGACCTGAGAATTGAACTCTAGCCCTTACATTACTTTATTAGCTCCTCATAATTCAAAGTACCCATCCTGCAAACACATTCCAGCAGCCAACAAGTTATAACTCTGTTCACTATCACTGCCTCCATCACCGTATTGTGTAACAGCACTGTCCTGCCGCCTATGGCTGTGGCCTTCCACCTGGTGCCGCCTTTTCATGCCTGCTCAACAAAGACCTGTGTATCTACACTCAGCAATACATTCATTATGATGCAGTGATGCTACAGGACTGAAGATACTGAAGACAATTTGTTCTGATGATCAATTTATTCTTTTCTTTCTCTTATAAGCATTAGTTTACTGTTCCACTTTGTGCTTGAGTTTTGAAGTGAAGAAATAATACATCACTGAATGGTAGAGCATCACATTATAAAATGTAAAAAAACATCTTCATGAACTTACCTCTCTATCTGGTCTAATGAGTTCCAGAAGAGGTTGTACAATGCCAGCCTTAATGACTAAGTCTCTGAGTTTGGGGCCATCGCCAGCAGTGTTTCCCGGCGCCCACACGGCTTGCTCTGCATGCCACGTTGGTGTGCGGCGAGCGGAGCAGCTTGACGAGCGACACGACAGCGCCCGAGGCTGTTGGGGAGGCAAACACCGTGGATTACATGGAGGAACAAACTTCAAACTAAAAACACTTGTTCATACAACGTAAAAACAAAGATTCTGTCAAGAAGCGACACCCTTTTCTACCTCCTTCTCTTCATCTTAGGACTTTCTGTTCCCCTTCACGTTTTTCAACCCTAGACCCTCACAGTAGGAACGATACAACTCAGGGCTGGATGCCACAATTTTTTTTTTTCAACAAAGGAGGCAGCTCAAGGGCACACAAAAAATTAAAACAATAATTAAAAAAAAGCCCGCTACTCGCTGTTCCTAAAAAAGAAACAAAAGAGATGGCCGAAAACAAGATCAAATACAGGAGGAGAGATGTCCTGATACCCTCCTCTTGAAAGAGTTCAAGTCGTAGGCAGGAGGAAATACAGATGAAGGAAGATTGTTCCAGAGTTTACCAGCGTGAGGGATGAAAGAGTGAAGATGCTGGTTAACTCTTGCATAAGGGATTTGGACAGTATAGGGATGAGCATGAATAGAAAGTCGAGTGCAGCGGGGCCGCGGGAGGGGAGGAGGCATGCAGTTAGCAAGTTCAGAAGAGCAGTCAGCGTGGAAATATCGATAGAAAAGAGAAAGAGAGGCAACATTGCGGCGGAATTTAAGAGGTAGAAGACTATCAGTATGAGGAGGAGAGCTGATGAGACGAAGAGCCTTAGCCTCCACTCTGTCCAGAAGAGCTGTGTGAGTGGAGCCCCCCCACACATGAGATGCATACTCCATACGAGGGCGGACAAGGCCCCTGTATATGGACAGCAACTGTGCAGGGGAGAAGAACTGGCGGAGACGGTACAGAACGCCCAGCCTCGAGGAAGCTGATTTAGTAAGAGATGAGATATGAAGTTTCCAGTTGAGATTTTGAGTTAAGGAGAGACCGAGGATGTTTAGTGTTGAGGAAAGTGGTAGCTGGGTGTTGTCTTAGAATAGGGAATAGTTGTTTGGAAGATTGTGTAGAGTGGAAAGGTGGAGAAACTGTGTTTTTGAGGCGGTGAAGGACACCAGGTTCTTCTTGCCCCAATCGGAAATAATAGTAAGGTCTGAGGCTAAGCGTTCTGCAGCCTCCAACCTTGAGTCGTTAAGTTCCTGTAGGGTGGGTCTTCTATTAAAAGAAGTTGTGTAATGCAGAGTGGAATCATCGGCGTAGGAATGGATAGGACAGTTCGTTTTGGAAAGAAGATCATCAATGAACAACAGAAAAAGAGTGGGAGATAGGACAGAACCCTGTGAGACACCACTGTTAATAGATTTAGGGGAAGAACAGTGACCGTCTACCACGGCAGAAATAGAACGGTCAGAAAGGAAACTGGAGATAAAGGTACAGAGAAAAGGATATAAACCGTAGGAGGGTAGTTTGGAAAGCAAAGATTTGTGCCAGACCCAATCAAAAGCTTTTGATATGTTTAGCGCAATAGCAAAGGTTTCACCGAAACGGCTAAGAGAGGATGACCAAGAGTCAGTTAAGAAGGCTAGGAGATCACCAATAGAACGCCCCTTGCGGAACCCATACTGGCGATCAGATAGAAGGTCAGAAGTGGAAAGGTGCTTTTGAATCTTCCGGTCAAGGATTGATTCAAAAGCTTTAGATAGACAAGAAAGTAAAGCTATAGGACGGTAGTTTGATGGATTGAATCGGTCACCCTTCTTAGGCACAGGCTGTATGAAGGCATACTTCCAGCACGAAGGAAAGGTAGATGTTGACAGGCAGAGGCGAAAGAGTCTGACCAGGCAGGGTGACAGCACGGAGGCACAGTTTTTAAGGACAATAGGAGGCACTCCATCAGGTCCATAAGTCTTCTGAGGATTGCGGCCAGAGAGGGCATAGAAGACATCATTTTGAAGAATCTTTATAACAGGCATAAAGGAGTCAGAGGGGGGATGAGTAGGAGGAATATGCCCAGAATCGTCCAGAGTGGAGTTTTTAGAAAAAGTTTGAGAGAAGAGTTCAGCCTTAGAGATAGATGAGACGGCAGTGTTGCCGTCAGGACTGAGGAGTGGAGGAAAAGATGAAGAAGTGAAGTTGGAGGAGATGTTTTTGGCTAGATGGCAGAAGTCACGGGAAGAGTTAGAGAAAGCAAGGTTTTGGCATTTTCTATTAATGAAAGAATTTTTGGTTAGTCGGAGAATAGATTTGGCACGATTTCGGGCAGAAATGTAAAGTTCATAATTATCATTAGTTTGAAGGCTCTGGTACCTTTTGTGAGCTGCCTCTCTATCATTGACAGCACGAGAACAAGTGTGATTAAACCAAAGCTTTTTAGCGTGAGGAGTAGAGAAAGAACGAGGAATGTATGCCTCCATTCTAGAGACAATCATCTCTGTGATGCGCTGAGCACACACAGAGGGGTCTTTATCCTGGAAGCAATAATCATTCCACGGGAAATCGGAAAAGTACATCCTCAGGTCGTCCCATCGAGCTGAAGCAAAATGCCAGAAGCATCGCCTCTTCGATGGGTCCAGAGGGTGTACAGGAGCGATAGGACAGGATGCAGAAATAAGATTGTGATCGGAGGAGCCCAACGGAGAGAACAGTTTGACAGAATAAGCAGAAGGGTTTGAGGTAAGGAAGAGGTCTAGAATGTTGGGCCGATCTCCAAGACGGTCGGGAATACGTGTAGGTGCTGGACCAACTGCTCTAGGTCGTTGAGGATAGCAAAGTTGTAGGCTTGTTCACCAGGATGGTCAGTGAGAGAGGATGAAAGCCAAAGCTGGTGATGAACATTGAAATCTCCTAGGATGGAGATTTCAGCGAAGGGAGAGTGGGTCAAGATGTGCTCCACTTTAGAATTCAAATAGTCAAAGAATTTGACATAGTTGGTAGAGTTAGGTGAGAGATAAACAGCACAGATGTATTTAGTAATAGAATGACAATGAAGTCTTAGCCAGATGGTAGAAAATTCAGAAGAGTCAAGGTTGTGGGCACGAGAGCAAGTGATGTCGTTTCGCACGTAGGCGCAACATCCAGCTTTTGATTGAAATTTAGGATAGAGATAGTAGGAGGGAACAGAGTAGAGATTGCTGTCAGTAGCCTCAGAAACCTGTGTTTCGGTAAGGAAGAGAAGGTGAGGTTTAGAGGAGGAGAGATGATGTTCCACAGAATGAAAATTAGAGCGAAGACCGCGAATGTTGCAGAAATTGAGAAGAAAGAGATTCGAGGAGTTATCAAGACACCTCTCGGGTCGGCAGCCAGTAGGGGAGTCCTCCCTGGGGGAGTTTGTGGTCCCCCCCCCCTGGCGTGGACTCCGAGGCTTGATGTAGGTGCGCCATTTTGAAATTTTAATTTTGGGATAAGGTGTATATGTTGTGTGAATGTAGTCTGGTGTGGATAAAGAGAGGATCTGTCTTTAGAGAGCATGCTGAACTACTCTCCGGTTTTGGTGAGACAATAGGGAAATGATTAGTGAGGACATGGGAAGGTACTTTGAAGGGCTTCAGCTCCCTTCTCACCTCCCATATATACCTCACCGGGAGTGGCCTGCGCCCGTTCGGTAGGTGTCTTCCTACCTACTCCAGCCGAATGCTTAACCTTGCTATTATTTTTGAATTGGACAGATGGAACAGTGTAAAACGTGCAGGGCGGGGCAGCGGCAGGGCGCTTGTCAGCTATCAGAAATGATCAGATGACGCGCAGGTGGACAAGTTCGTGGTGAAGTAATCCTACACGTAACAGTAATGGTCGCCAGTTTATACAAACCATTTGGCATTCGTATCTAAAACATTTTCCTTACTTCACATTGGCACAATAAGAATTCAGTTTACTTATAAACTAAAGGAGGCAGCTAAAGAGCAAAACAAATTAATAAGTGAACACAATTGCTGCTCCTGTGGATATAATAGCTACATGTCAAAAGAATGACCAGTTTCAGTTTGAGACGTCTTGGTGTTCCTCTCTTGAAAGTTTCATTTATAAAGAGGATAAATAGACATCCTGAACCCTGGCCTCTGGTTACAGCACTCAGCCCACACTCACTTGTCTGCCCTCTCCAAGAGGCGTACAAGGGGGTGCACCAGGCCGGCATCCGGGGTGGCATCTGGGGTCGGGCTGAGAGCATCTTGCGTGCAGCTTGTGTGGCCAGCGGCTGGGTGCTGCTGTTGTTACTCGGGATGCCGTTGATATTTTCCTCCACACACAGTTTGGGGCCCTAAAACAGCACACGTATATTATAACCTGTTCAGGCTTATAATTTCACAGCCTCCCAGAAGTTTTAGTATATAGAACCCAAACTATAAAAGCCCTTGAAAGTTATTCAACAGTTTCCATTATTCTTATGTACTCTAATTTTGTTAATTATCCCATCTTCCTGTTTGTACATACATGCAATGCAGCTGTTCCTGGAGAACAAACCATTACGCAGTGAACACCAGATAAGGGGCCAAAGGCAGCACCTTGAAATGAAGTGAAAATGGTCATGACTTCAGGAAAGCACCGGGAAACAGTTTTCTTTTGATCATCACTGTGTTCCTCTTGCATTTGACCAACAGGATTGATACTGAGGGCGAGCAGCAACTTCTCTTCCTTGCATCGTAAGGAAAAAGGGAACAAAGCCTCAACACACACCAGCCAAACACTGTGTGGTATATAATGTGGTATAATACAAGATGGCGCAACTATAAACACTCGCCTGCGGCAGAACGGACTGGGCCGACCATCAGGCCCCACCTCGAAGAAGACTTTGGCCGACCATCAGGCCCCACCGGGAAGAAGCCTACCGGCGCAATAGGCCGCAACATGAAAATAAATAAAAAATCTGTTATGAGGAACACATGCATCAAAGACAACCAAGGCCAGTGTCACACATTCACGATCTTGACTCCCGACGCCTCCCGACGTCAGGCCACACGCCGACAGTTTTGGATATTTCAAAACACTTGGCTCCCTCCCCGACATCTGTCACCCGTCGGCAGTAAACCACGGCCGTCGGATGTTCATCTCAGCAACGCCTTAACAACTTCCTCCCCATCGTTGTTCCCTTCCTCTTATTTTCTTGATCCATTTTTCCCTTCACTCCTTCACCGTATCTTTCCTTCAACTTGCTTGAATATTCTTTATTTGCCTCGCTTCAGTGTTCGTCACCACTCTTTCTTTTCTTCTTGGCACGTTCCCTCTCTCTCGTACTCTTCCGCTTTCTTTCCTTCCCCTTGAGCGATATTAAAGGAGGAGGAGGAGGAGAGAGAGAGAGAGAGAGAGAGAGAGAGAGAGAGAGAGAGAGAGAGAGAGAGAGAGAGAGAGAGAGAGAGAGAGAGAGAGAGAGAGAGAGAGAGAGGATAAAAACAATCTCATCTATTTTTCTCTTCAGTCGTCTGTGTTTTGCACATCCAGTTTTTCATCATTTGGCAATATTCATTCTTTGTCGACGGGTTTAGGTTTCGGTTTTATCGCATTTTCGTAGTTTCGCGTGATTGCTCTTTTTTTTTTTTTAGTAATACGAATCCGATTATCACCAAAAAGTATGTGCCCGCCGTAATGAAAATGTTGTGTGTTTGTATAACTATTTGTATGTGTGTATGTTTATTTATGTATTTGTGTGTATGAATGAACGGGTGTATGTTTGTTTGTATAATTGTATGTATGTGTGTATGTTATTACTGTATTTGTATGTTTGTGTGTATGATTGTAAATGTGTATGTACATATGCCTGTGTTTTGCATGTATGTATGTGTGTATGTTTGAATGTTCATTAATATAGATGATTAATTCTGTAGTATGTTTATGTTATCATACATTGAAATTTTCTGTGGATCATTATTTGTACAAGGAAAGACAGAACCCAAACTCAATAATCATATATCAGGCGGGAGGCGGTGGCCGGGTGGTCAGCGTGCGGGCGTGGTGAGGCCGTGGACCTGGGTTCGAGTCCCGCCGAAACACGCTGATTTTTCAAACCATCGCCGAGTGGCGGAAGACTACCCACATGCTGGCCAGATCTTCAATCAACCCTGACTTCAGCGACATCGTTCAAGTGAAGCACTGGGGGGCAGCATGGGCCACGCAAGAGTCATATACCACGGCAGCCACTATAGATAAAACTCGCCTGCGCCACTAACGGGCTGGGGTCGTCCAAGAGGCCCCTCAAGACAGCCTACCGGCGTAAAGGCAGCACGTAAAAAAGAAGGGAAATTTTGTAGACCTACTAACTGACCAATCATTATAATGGCTGAGGATGAGAATGATGATGATAAGTAATAAATTATAAACCTGTGTCTGAGAGTTTAAATGTATGTTGGTGGAGTGCGTCTATGTATGTGAATGTACGTATAAATGTGTGGACGTAACAGTGAGAGTAAATTATGCACCTGCTTATCCTCCCCTTCTCACCTGCCGACATCACCTGACTCTCCTCCAGTCCAATTAACACTAATCCACTTAACCCTCTCCTCCTCCTCCTCCTCCTCCTCCTCCTTTCAAAAAGGGGGACAAGTCTCATCCAGGAAACTATCGTCCAATTAGCCTGACATCGATTGTTTGTAAGTTAATGGAGACTATCATTCGCGACAATATGGTGAAATTCTTCGAAGAAAATAATATAATAAATAATTCCCAACATGGCTTCCGTAGTTAACGTTCGTGTTTAACTAACTTACTTGATTTTTTTTCATTATGTTTTTGAGGTTTTCGATGAAAGCAGATCAGTAGATATCATATATCTGGACTAAACGAAACTTTCCAACTTTTCCAATGTCGAATGACTCGGTCATAAAAGAAACTCCTGCCAATGGCTGTATTACATCGCCTCGCTTGAATAGGTACATCTTTGTTTCTAGTCTTCAAGTTAGTTTGTTGCTCGAAAAACTTGGAGTAGTGGATGTTACTGAACTCTTTCAGGTACTTGAACTCTTGTATCATACCTCCTCGTAAGCGTCCGTTTTCCAGCGTAGAGAGATTGATTGCTTGAGTCGTTCCTCACATGGCTGTGTCCTTAATGGTGGAATTATTTTCGGAGCACGTCGGTGAACTAACCCTTGCGGTACTCCACTAGTGACTGGAAGCCACTCAGAAGCCTGCCCGTTGAGCAACACTCGTTGTTTTCTAATGGTGAGCCAATCTTATCCACGCAGTGAGGTTGCTTCCTATACCCGCTGGCTGTAGTTTCTTTAGGAGTCGCTCATGTGGTACCTTGTCAAAGGCTTTTGGAAGTTCAGATATATGACATCGCTTGGGATGTGATACTCTCAGTTTTATTATATACCTTGGAAGAAGTGCAGTAGATTCGGTAGGCTGGAACGCTTATTCCTGAAACCGTGCTGGGTATCCGGTATCATATTACTGTCCTCTAGAAAACTGACAAGTTTGTCTCTAACGATCTTTTCGAGGATTTTGCTGCTTACGGTAGAGGAGGAGGATTAGGAGGAGGGGGGGAGATAAAGAGGAAAGATGCATATTTTAAAACGATGTTCTGTGTATGAGTATTCAGGTTACGAGAGAGAGAGAGAGAGAGAGAGAGAGAGAGAGAGAGAGAGAGAGAGAGAGAGAGAGAGAGAGAGAGAGAGAGAGAGAGAGAGAGAGAGAGAGAGAGAGAGAGAGAGAGAGAGAGAGAGAATATCAAACTTTCAGAAATTTTATTGTATCTCATTTTCTCTTACTTTTTACCTTCCACAGAAATCACTTAATTGATAAAAAGTGAATTGCCAACAGTAACTCGTTCATTTGCTAATTTGCTTTTGTTATTTCCTCATCGTTCTCGTGTCTCTTTAATGGATTACAGCGTCGAAGTTTAATTTACAAAGCATTTAATTAATCTTCTTTCTCTTATTTTATTTGTTTCATTGATAACACTAATTCCAAGCGTAATCGAGAGCAAGGGATTTAACAATCTTCTTGAACTAATAATTTTGCTTTGTCTGAACTTTTATCTTTTCCTTTTTTTCTTCTTATCGTTTATCGTTGTTATCTTTCCGTTTTTATTTCTTTTTAGTTTCCCATTTCCATGAACCAGAGGGTGAGTCACTGATCGTCATATTAGTTTAATTCCATATTTTTTTTTCTTTTTTTTTCCGTGAGTGTCAGTCCTCCTTTACTCATTTCTTTTATTTATCTTTTAGTATTTCTCTCATTCTTGAGCTAACAATTACATCCTTTTTTTCTCATCTCTGTTTCATCCGCACCAGCCAGAGAGCGAGTCATTGATCGTCTTCACAGTTTAGTTTCATATCTGTTCTTTTCCTGCGTGAGTTTCAGTCCTTCTTTTTCATCTCTCACATTTCCACAAAGCCGAAAAACTTTTATCATATTTCTAATTCAATAACTCCACATCCTTCCTCGAGAATATTTATTTTTTCTTCTCTAACGTGTTTGTTAAGTCCCTCCTGATATTCTTTTGCTCTTTCTTTTTTACTTGTTTCGGTCTTTTCTATTACAGGTTTTTATCTTCAGAATTTTTAGAATTCGAAAGTCAGACAGTACATTATTCATCTCTTTACATATATCTCTTTTTCATTGCTTCAAATTGTTCATTAAATTATTGAGCTCTATTTCACTTCCACTAAGGTAAGACCCATTGGTTACAGTAACAGATGAACTTTATAGTCCTTTTGTCCCTCGAAATTTCTCCATTATTTGCTCATATAATTTGTTCACGTTCGTTGGATAGTTATCTTTTACAGCTTCCTTTTCATGAGTCTTAGTCTTTTACAATTTCGATCTTTTCCAATCTTTCACGAGTTTCAACATCAATAATTTCTTCCTTTTTTTTTCTCATTGGATGTTTACGTTCTTCTCATATAGTTTTTTTTTAAATCTTTCTTTTCATAAGTTCCAATATTCCATTCAACTGTTTGCATCTTTATCCTATTTCCACAAAACCAAAAATAATTGATCACATTTGCACTTTAATTTCATACCTGCACATTTCTCCCCTCTTGAGTGTCTCTCCCTTTTTTTTTCTTCTTTTTCTTTTTTGGTATTCTAATTTAGATTTGCGTAATTTCCGTTTCCTTTCCAGTTTTCATCTGCAGTTGTTCACCTTTTTCTTTCTTCGCTTGTCCTCCTTTTCCATCATCTAACTATTTTTTATATTAATCTTTTCTATCTCACTTTCTCTCTTCCATCTCATTTTTTCTCATCAACCTGTATTATTAATCACTTATTTTTATTTTATTCTTTATTTTGTATATTCTATCTTCCACACTTTGGGTTTGTTTTCCCTGATGCATCTTTTCAATCTTTCATCTGTTTTGATTTCTTTTCTCTCTAACTTTTTATGTCAATCACCTTTTCTTCCTCGTTCTCACTTTTTTTTCCTCGTTGTCATCTTCCACTCCTCCATTTTTTATTATTAACGTTTCTTGATATTCAGTTTTATCATTTGTATTTAATATCTCTTGTTTACTTTCATTTTTTCTCCACACCTTTTGAGCGGCAAGTGAAAAAAACACGTGTGGTCTAAGTCTCATTATAAAGTGTATGTTTACGTAAAGAAAAAAATACACATCCAGTTTACGTGATTTTGCATTCTCTCTCCCTCTCTATTTCACTCTGCCTGGCGAGTGAATTTACGTATGATTGTATGTATGTATGAATGTATGTATTTTTTTTTTTTTTTTTTTTTTTACGTCCCTGCATGTTGCGCCGGTAGGCATCTTCCTGGTGGGGCCTGATGGTCGGCCCAAGGTTTCTTCCAGGTGGGGCCTGATAGTCGGCCCAGCCCGTTCTGGCGCAGGCGAGTGTTTATAGTGGCGCCATCTTGCATTGGCTCATGCTGCCCCCCGGAACTCGTTCTTGATTCGCTTGGACGGCTTCCTCTAGAGTCCGGGTTGATGGGTGGTCTTCAGGACAGCATGTGGATAGTTTTAAGCCACTCGGCGGTGACTGAAAAATCCGAGTGGTAGCGTGGGGATTCGAACCCGCGTATGTATGTATGTATGAATGTATGAGCGTTTATGCATGACCGTTTATGTATTCCCTGACTGGATGATGGAGTGGAAAGGTACACATTGATGAATACACTGTACCCACGACCTTAGAATTATGTGTACATTGTTTGTGTATGGTGTGTGTGTGTGTGTGTGTGTGTGTGTGTGTGTGTGTGTGTGTATGTGGCGTGATCCAGAGAGCAGGAAAGAGCAACACACTTTTACACATGCATGAGGGAGGAGGGACAACACACACCTTCACGCCCCGCAACACACCCGCACCAACACACCACCGCAGACAACCAACACAAAAAAGACACTCCCGCGCCACTACGTCCTCCGCGCCTCGCTTCCCACACGCCCCGCCGTGGACTAGAGCTGAGGGCGGAAGGCGTGGGCGGGGGAAGTGCAGGAGGCGTGGGTGAGGGAAGGGCAGGAGGAGGAGGAGGAGGAAGAAGAAGAGGAGGAGGAGGAGGAGGAGGATAGATCAAAGCACGTGGACGTCGGAACCTTGAGTGGACGATGGTGGTGCCTTCGGGAGGAGGAATATGAGGAGTAGGAGGTGGTGTAGGATTCCAACGATAAACAGGAAAAGGATGGGGTATAGGAGACGAAGCAGGAAGAGGATAAGGAAGTGAAGGATTCAAAAGAAGAGGAGGGCGTATAGGACCCAAAGGGTATTCTCAGACCACCTTTCAACTCCTGTTTTCTTAAGAGCGTGACATCAGGGACTCTGTTTTCATCCCTCGCGGCGACTTTCAACAATGCCTCGGCTTTTTTACTAGTCTGAGAGGCGTCCTGAAGGCCACTCGTCCCCCTGATGGCGTTGGGGAGCACTAGACACGCCGCCAGAAGTACCCAGAGGCACCAGGTTCTTGCCCCCTCGCGTCCCAGCAGACGGTGAAGCCCCAGCAGGAGCAGCGGGAGGCCTGGCGTTCCTTGGGTGGACGTCTGGGCCCGGCTCGGCTGGGGATCGTTTTGGAGCTCGGCTGGAGCCTCTTCTGGGGGAAAGGAACGGGGATCAAGGGCACGCAGCGATAGGGAAAGGAAGGATTAAAGTTATAGAGACGATCAAAATGGAAAAAGCTCGAAGATAACTGATAAGCCAATACGATTGATCTTAAATACAAACAAAGAATGATCATGAGGATGTAACATTTATGGAGGATCGATTATATGATTTTCTATTTTCATGCGAAGATCTTACTGGGTTCACACATTGCTGATTTAGCGTCCCGTTCGGTCCCAACCTAGAAAATTTTAGGAACGGGGTCAGTCTTGATCGACAAAACCCCGTCTCATACCATCTTTGATCTCAAGGTATCCCCACGGCGACAGACACCCGACTCCCCCCAAAAAAAGTCGGGGTCGGGCGTGGGTCTGCCTGCATTAGGCAGGAGTCTGTCGCTGGCGGTATTGCACGAGCAGGCCCGCTTGACAGGGCCAAACGGGACCTAGGCGGAGCCCCGTCTGACAGGGACTGCTGATGATCCGACGTTGCCACGTGGCACACAATTTCTATGGTAATTCCATGCCATTTTCATCCCGCCTGACGCCGACAGATGGAGGCTCACCCCGCTTGACGGTGTCTGACCCCGCCTGACGCCACTAGGTGGGGATCCCACGCCCCAGCCATTTTTACTGCCGACCATGGCCACGATGCCACACGTTTTGTGCCGTTTTCACTGATCGGGACCGAACGGGACGCTAAATCGGCTGTGTATGAGCCCAGCTTTATACAACTTTCCTCTAACAAAAGGAACAAAAAAAAAAAAAAAAATGACAGCGGTAGAAATAGGTCACACGGAGAACAACAGAAGACAAACGTTGAAAATAAGAAACGGGAAAGACACGCAAAGGAGAGAAAAGTAGAAACTGTAAAATGAAAGAAGGAAAACAACAGAAAGAAAGCAAAGAAAGGATAAGGAACTCAGAACAAGAGAAGAAAGAAAAGTAAGAGAAGTAGCACACTCAAAGCCAAGAACTCGAAGAAAGACAAGAGATAGAGCGCTAAAGGCAAAGAAGGGGAATATAATTTTGTAACGTAAAAGAATGTTCAGAAAAAAAGAATATTTCATATTAAAAGCAAAAGTAGAACAAGAGATTCAGAACCAGAGAAGGAAGAGCAGAAGCAGCACACACAAGGATGATAACCTGATGGAAGACGAGAGAGATAAAGCTCAGGCCAGAGAACAAAAGAGGATCAGGAGGGGTGGAAGGCGCGGAAGTCAAGTCAAACAAAGAGGATCAGAGGAACGAGGCGCCGAAGAGGAATAACCTAAAACGGATTTGGGAATGAGCCGTCTAAGAGGAATTCAATAAAAGGCGATTGAGGATACAACACGACCAAATAGGATGGGATAAAAGGGATTAGAGGAATGGGATAACGAGGAGGGGGAGGAGGAGGAGTACCATCAAGGGGATTAGGGAAGAAAGCAAGAGAGGATAAGGACAAAAGGGAAGGAAAATAATGAGGGAGAAAAGACCGATAGGGAATAAAGAGAGAGAATCATAAGAATAGAATTAAGAGGAAGATTTCCATTGCAAGAGAAAAGAAAGAACAAGATTTGAATTTTCGTAGAAAGGTACAAAAAAAAAAGGATTGGATATTAAAAGAAGACCGAGAGGACTGTAAGTAAAATGAAAGAAAGCAGAACGACGGAGAGAGGATCATAACTTATATGGTAGGGCGAAGAAAAGAAAGAGAGAGAAGAAATTTACTTAAAACAGAAAACAGGAAGACAACCACAATTAAAACGATTACAAAGAAAGAAGAAATATACGAAAGAAATACGAGGTGAATAAAACACGACAACAAAACAAAAGAGAATCTGCGAACAAAAGTAGAAAACATAAGATAAATAATTGTTAAAGGAAAACATAACCAAAAGAAAACAAATTAAAAAGCGAAAAAAAATAAAACAAGGAAACACAAGACATCAAATACAAAACAATGCAACTGAGACGATAACGTATTTTATTACTAACACACACACACGCACACACACACACTCACACACACACACACACACACACACACACACACACACACACACACACACACACACACACACACACACACACACACACACACACACACACACACACACACACACACTCACACACACACACACACACACACACACACACACACACACACACACTCACACTCACACACACACACACACACACACACACACACTCACACTCACACACTAGTAAGGAAGCCAAGGCATTGTTGAAAGTCGCCGCGAGGGAGGAAGGTGGTTTGCGGATATCCTTTGCTTCTACACTTCCTCCTTTTCTCTCTTTGCATCCTACACTTCATTCTCGTCTTCCCCATCCTTCGTCTGATACACTCCACCCTTCTCCTCATCGTTGGAATCCTACACAACCTCTTCCTTTTCTTCCTCCTCCTCCTCCTCTCGAAGGCACCATGACAAACCACTCAGTTCCGACGCCCACGTGCTTTGATCTAACCCCCTCCACCACCTCCTCCTCCTCCTCCTCCTCCTCCTCCTTCCCTTTCCTCACCCACGCTTCCTGCACTTCACGCCTTCCGCCCTCAGCTCTAGTCCAGGGCGGGGCGTGTGAGAAGCGAGGCGCGGGGGACGTAACGGCGCGTTGGTTGTGTTGGTTGTCTGCCGTGATGTGGTGGAGTTGTGTTGTGGTCTTTGTGTTGGTGCGGGTGTGTTGCGGCGGTGTGCTGGTGCGGGTGTGTTGCGGCGGTGTGTTGGTGCGGGTGTGTTGCGGCGATGTGCTGGTGCCGGTGTGTTGCGGCGGTGTGTTGGTGCGGGTGTGTTGCGGCGGTGTGCTGGTGCGGGTGTGTTGCGGCGGTGTGTTGGTGCGGGTGTGTTGCGGCGGTGTGTTGATGCGGGTGTGTTGCGGCAGTGTATTGGTATGGGTGTGTTGCGGCGGTGTATTGGTGCGGGTGTTGCGGCGGCGTGTTGGTGCGGGTGTGTTTCGGCGGTGTCTTGGTGCGGGTGTGTTGCGGCGGTGTGTTGGTGCGAGTGTGTGTTGCGGCGGTGTGCTGGTGCGTGTGTGTTGCGGCGGTGTGTTGGTGCGGGTGTGTTGCGGCGGTGTGTTGGGGCGGGTGTGTTGCGGCGGTGTGTTGGTGTGGGTGTGTGTTGAGGCGGTGTATTGGTGCAGGTGTGTTGCGGCGGTGTGTTGGTGCGGGTGTGTTGCGGCGGTGTGTTGGTGCGGGTGTGTTGCGGCGGTGTGTTGCGGCGGTGTGTTGGTGCGGGTGTGTTGCGGCGGTGTGTTGGTGCGGGTGTGTTGCGGCGGTGTGTTGCGGCGGTGTGTTGGTGCCGGTGTGTGTGGGCGGGGTGTGGGGGGGGGGGTGTGTTGCGGCGGTGTGTTGGTGCGGGTGTGTGTGGCGGTGGTGTGTTGGTGCGGGTGTGTTGCGGGGCGTGAAGAGGAAAGCTTTGCATCTATCGTGTGTGTTGTCCCTCCTCCCTCATGCATGAGTAAAAATGTTTTGCTCTTTCCTGCTCTCTTGATCACGCTACACACACACACACACTAACTAACTAACTAACTATGTACAAATTGTAAGGTCGTGTGTACTGTAAATTCATCAGTGTGTACCTTTCCACTTCATCACCCAGTCACGTGAATACATAAACGTTCATACATACATACATACATACATACATTACATAGGTACATACATACATACAGACATACATACATACATTACATAGGTACATACATACATAAAGTCCCTAGCCAGGCAGAGCGAAATAAATGGAAAGAATGAACAGAAAATCACGTAATCGGTTAGTATGTTTTTTTTTTAATATACACTTGATAATGAGACGCAGATCACACGTGTTTTTTCACTTGCTTTTTTAAAAGGGGGGTAAAAAGTGGACGTAATCAAGAGATTTTATATTTAAATGATAAAACGGTGAATGTCAAGATTAAAAGAGTGGACGAGGAAAAGGTTATGAAAGAGAAAAAAAGTGAGAACGAGAAAAAGTGAGCACAAGAAAAAAAGTGTTTGACAAATAAAAGGTTAATGATAAGTAGAGAATAAGAGAAAAGAAGTGTGTGGAAACAAGTAGATGACGGAAAAGATGCTTAAGGGAAAAAATACTGTGAAAGGTAAAACATGCAAAACAATGAATAAAGAAGGAAACTTAGCGATTGATGAAAAGGTTGATGAGAAAAAGATGGACAGTGAAACAGGTGACAGTGATAGAAAAGACTGATAGAGAAAGAGACAAATGAGGAAAAAGGTGAACGAGAAAAAAAAAAACTGAAAAACGGCAGAGAAAAATTGGAAGGGAATAGAAAAATTCACAAATATAAACGAGATTACCAATAAAGTAAAAAAAAAAAAAAAAAGGGAGTAAAAGTGTAAACTCTAAAAGGGAAGAGTGTGCGGGGATGAAATTGAAGTGCAAATGTGGTCAATTATTCTCGGTTTTGTGGAAATGCGATAAAGATGGAAAGAATGCAAAAAAGGAATACTGAAACCCATAAAAATGGAGGATGTGAGTATCAGAAGATCGTAAACATCGAATGAGGAAAAAGGAAGAAATTACCGAGAATGACTCCCGTAAGGTTGAGATAAAACTGAAGAAAGGAACAAGATGGAAAAAGATGAAAAAAGGGAGCTTCAGAAAAGGTGTGAGCAATAACTGTCAGGACAACGTGTGAAATTCAATGAGAAAAAAAAAATCCTTGAAGAAAAATGTGCTCATATGTAATTCAACTGTTATTGTGACCAATGATTCTGAACTTTGTGGTAATGAGGTAAAGATGAACAATGTAATGAACGATTGAAAGTTATGAAATGAGAATCTCTAAAGAAATTGGTAATGTTAGGACTGACTCGACCTCGAAATTTCGACGGATGAAAAAATATATAAAAAAACGGGAAACTTACGCAAAAGGAAAGTGAAAAGCATATGAAGACATTTTAAAGAAATTAAAAGAAGAAATAGATATAATTATCCAGGGGAAAAATGTGCAAATATTGAATTGGGCTTAATAATGTGTAAAAAGTTTCTCGGCTTTGTGGAAGTGCGAGAGATGAAAACAAGAGGACTGACACTCACACAGAAAAAAAGAACAGATAAAGCTAAACTGTGAAGACGATCAGTGACTCTCTGTTGGTGGAGATGCGATAAAGATAAAAAAAAAAAAGAATGAAGTTGTTAGTCGGAGTATGCTGACGAATTCCTTGTTCTCGGATACTTCGTGATTTATGATAAACAATGAAATAAAACAGTTGGAAAAAGTTTAATCAAGTGTTTTGTACATTAATCGTCGAATCTGTGATCCATCAGAGAGTAAAACCAAAACGGCGAGATAATAATAAAGTGGATGAGTTACCGTTAGCAATTATTCATTTTCTATTAATAAAGTGATTTCTGTGGGAAGGAAAATGTGAGAGAAAATTAGCTGGTTGCTCTCTCTCTCTCTCTCTCTCTCTCTCTCTCTCTCTCTCGTGACCTGAATACATATAGGCTACACACAATATCGTTTTAAAATATGCATCCTTCCTCCTTATCTCCTCCTCCTCGTGCTCCTCCTTCTCCTCGTGCTCCTCCTCCTCTACCTCTTCCTCCTCTTCCTCCTCCTCCTCCTCCTCCTCCTCCTACTCCCGCTCCCCGAAACTACCATTCTCTCCTTCCCTCTCCTCATGTTCCTACTTTTCTACATACTGACTCTTCTTCCTCCCTCTTCCCTTTCTCTACGTCTCTATCTTCCTCTCCTTTTTCTCCGTCACTCTGTCCCTACTTCTTCTCTTTTTGTCTTTCCTCCTCCTCTTCTTCCTCCTCTTGTTCCTCCTTGAAACTGTGGTGTTCAAGGACTCTCAATGCCATGGAAAGAGGAACCGTTGGAAGAAAGAATAAAACCAAAGAGGCAGACAGAAGAGGAGGAGGAGGAGGAGGGAGGGTGGCAAAGGGAATGGGGAGAAGGAAAAAGGCAGTGAAGAAAAAGTTGGAGAAATGGAGAGAGAGAAGAGGGGTAGATGTAGAGGAGTAGAAGGGAGGAGAGACTGGAGAAAAGTTGGAGGAAGTGAGGAGAGGGTGAAGAAACAAAACTGAGGAGAGAGAATAAAAAAGAGAAAGATAAGGGAGGAATGAAGGTAGGGAAAAGTAGAGGAAGAATGGAGCAAAAGGAGAGAGAGAGAGAGAGAGAGAGAGAGAGAGAGAGAGAGAGAGAGAGAGAGAGAGAGAGATGCCTTTATTTTCTTTAAAAAATATTAAATTAATGAAAACCATGTAAATAGGAAAGAAGGAAAGAAAGGAACGAGAGAATGAGAAATAAGTGGAGGTAAAGTAAGAGAAAGAAATTAGATATAATGAACCTGGCAGGGAGGAGCGGATGGGAGGAAAAGTAGTAACGGGAGATGAAGAATGAAGAGAAAATGAAGGAAGGACGAAGCAGCCAACAGGAAAAAGACGAAACAAAAAAAAATGAGAGGGAAGAGAACAAGAACATGAAAATAAAATTGAAGGTAAGATGGAGGAGTGAAAAAGAAGGAATAACCAAAGTGAAAAGAAGGAAAAAACGGGAAGAAATGAAAAAGAGGACAAGAATACAGACTGATAAAAAAATTAGATTAAACTCGAAAGAAAAACAAACTAATTAGGAAAAGAACTGGAGTGTGAACACAAAACAATTAAGTTAGTGAGAAGGTGTGTGTGTGTCGCGTCTCACTTCCCTGATTGATGAACAGTGCTTATCTTTTTTTTTTGTGTGTGTGTGTGTGTGAGAGAGAGAGAGAGAGAGAGAGAGAGAGAGAGAGAGAGAGAGAGAGAGAGAGAGAGAGAGAGAGAGACGGGTTTGAAATATTAAAAATAATCGAATCTGCAAAACTAAGTGAATTGAAACAAATGGAAATGTTACGCTCGTGAACATGATTCTTCGAACGATTTCGTTCTTTTTTCGCACACGATTTGTTAAACTATTTCTCTCTCTCTCTCTCTCTCTCTCTCTCTCTCTCTCTGTTAAAAGCGCTCAAGGGGAGGAAAAGAAAGCGGAAGAGTAAAGGAGAGAAGGAATATGCCAAGAAGAAAAGGAAGAGTGGTGACGAACACTGAAGCGAGGCAAATAAAGAATATTCACGCAACTTGAAGGAAAAGGTGAAGGAGTGAAGGGAAAATGATTAAGGAAATAAGAGGAAAGAGAAAGAACAATAAGAAGGAAATATTGAAAGGTGTCAAATAAATGAAAAAAAATATGAAAGCAACTCAAAATGAATGATAGATTTAAAAAGTCAGAAAGGTTAGGAAAAAAGAAAGTAATGGCCGGAACGAAAAATGGAAACGTGTCAGTCGAACAAAAGAACAGACTTGTGAACAACTCAACATGGAAACTTAATTAGAAGAGTGAAAGTCAGAAACACTAAGAGGAAAAAGAGGAAAAAATGATGAGAAAGAAATCAGAAAAGAGTCAATAAGTGTGTGAATGTCTGAAGTCATGACCATTTTCACTTCATTTCAAGGTGCTGCCTTTGGCCCCTTATCTGGTGTTCACTGCGTAATGGTTTGCTTTCCAGGAACAGCTGCATTGCACGTTTAAACAGGAAAATGGGATGATTAACAAAATTAAAGTACATAAGATTAATGGAAACTTTTCGATAACTTTCAAGAGCGTTTATAATATATATATATATATATATATATATATATATATATATATATATATATATATATATATATATATATATATATATATATATATATATATATATATAAGCCTGAATAGGTTTTAGTATATGTATACTGTTTTAGGGCCCCACACTGTGTGTGGAGGAAATTATCAACGGCATCCCGAGTAACGACAGCAGCACCCAGCCGGTGGCCACACAAGCTGCACGCAAGAAGCTCTCAGCCCGCTCTTAGATGCCACCCCTGATGACGGCCTGGTGCACCCCCTTGTACGCCTCCTGGAGAGGGCAGACAGGTGAGTGTGGGCTGAGTGCTGTAACCAGAGGACAGGGTTCAGGATGTCTATTTATCCTCTTTATAAATGAAACTTTCAAGAGAGGAATACCAAGGCTTCTCAAACTGAAACTGATCATTCTTTTGACATGTATTAAGGCCATAGGAGCAGCAGTTGTGTTCACTTATTCATTTGTTTCGCTCTTTAGCTGCCTCCTTTAGTTTATAAGTAAACTGAATTACAAAATGGTTTGTACAAATTGGCGACCATTACTGTTACGTGTAGGATTACTTCACGACGAACGTGTGGAGATGCGCGTTATCTGATGGCTGCCAAGCGCCCTGCCGCAGCCCCGCCCTACACGTTCTATACTGTTCTTTCTGACCCATTCATAAGTAATAGCCAGGTTAAGCATTCTGTGGCATCCAACCCTGAGTTGTATCGTTCCTGCTGTGAGGGTCTCGCGTTGAAAAACGTGAAGGGGAACATGAAGTCTGAAGATGAAGAGAAAGCGGTAGAAAAGGGTGTCGCTTCTTGATAGAATCTTCCTGCTTTATTTTTATGTTGTATGAACAAATTATTAGTTTGAAGTTTGTTCCTGCATGTAATCCACGGTGTTTGCCTCCCCAACAGCCTCGGGTGCTGTCGTGTTGTTCGTCAAGCTGCTCCGCTCGCCGCACACCAACGTAACATGCAGAGCAAGCCGTGTGGGCGCCAGGAAACACTGCTGGCGATGGCCCCAAACTCAGAGACTTCGTCACTAAGGCTGGCATTGTACAACCTCTTCTGGAACTCATTAGACCAGATAGAGAGGTAAGTTCATGAGGATGATTTCTTACATTTTATAATGGGATGCTCTACCAGTCAGTGATGTATTCTTTCTTCACTTCAAAACTCAAGCACAAAGTGCAACAGTAAACTAATGTTTATAAGAGAAAGAAAAAAAAGTATAAACTGTCTTCAGTATCTTCATTCCAGTAGCATCACTGCATCATAATGAATGTATTGCTGAGTGTAGATACACAGGTCTTTGTTGAGCAGGCATAAAAAGGCGGCACCAGATGGAAGGCCACAGCCACAGGCGGCAGGCCAGTGCTGGTACACAATACGGTGATGGAGGCAGTGGTAGTGAACACGGTTATAACTTGTTGGCTGTTGGAATGTGTTTGAATGCTGGGTACTTTGGATTACAAGGAACTAATAAAGTAATGTAAAGGCTAGAGTTCAATTCTCAGGTCTGAGGACATGTATCTTAACATAAATTCCTTAGTCATTCATTCATTATTGTCTTAGAAGACACAACAAAACTCAGTGAGGTGATGCACCACCCGGACCGCTTCCTGCATGCATCAGTTATTTGTGTGTCATTGTCATACCAGTGGGAGCGTAAAGCAGTCACCAAAAGTATTGTAGGTTAACATGGCTCGTTAATATTCATCCAGCAAAGGGTTTAAATGTGTTCATCTTCTCAGACTGCCTAGGTCAACGAGGTGGACCGCCTGGGCCAGATGACTGAGGAGTGCGGCGGACTGGACAAGACTGAGGACTGCAGCACCACGACAACGAGGCCGTGTACGAGAAGGCCCTGGATGGATATCATCGAGAAGTGTTCCGGCGAGGAGGAGGGCCCCGAGGTGAGCAGCACCACCAGTGGCCAGGCGTACGACTACTCTGCCGTGAACAACGTGCCTGAGGGTGGATTCTCTTTCTAGGACTTCAGTGTGTGTGTCTGGCAAGGGAGGAGCAGCAGCAGGCAGGGTGTGTGTGTTCCACGGCGGAATAATGTGATAATGTATCTAACCGTCAATCCCACTTGTCTAAGTGGCCTCTGCAGCATGTTTTACTGGGCCTTCAGTGGACCCGCTGGTGCCTCAGTGTTTTACTGGGCCTTCAGTGGACCCGCTGGTGCCTCAATGTTTTACTGGGCCTTCAGTGGACCCGCTGGTGCCTCAGTGTTTTACTGGGCCTTCAGTGGACCCGCTGGTGTCTCAGTGTTTTACTGGGCCTTCAGTGGACCCGCCGGTGCCTCAGTGTTTTACTGGGCCTTCAGTGGACCCGCTGGTGCCTCAATGTTTTACTGGGCCTTCAGTGGACCCGCTGGTGCCTCAGTGTTTTACTGGGCCTTCAGTGGACCCGCTGGTGCCTCAATGTTTTACTAGGCCTACAGTGGACCCGCTGGTGCCTCAGTGTTTTACTGGGCCTTCAATGGACCCGCTGGTGCCTCAGTGTTTTACTGGGCCTTCAGTGGACCCGCTGGTGCCTCAGTGTTTTACTGGGCCTTCAGTGGACCCGCTGGTGCCTCTGTGTGTGTTTCAAAATTGTTTGCTTGATAGGCTGAAGCTTGAGGAATTCTGTGGATTACTTTTCATATCAGGTAATGGCTTTTTACTTGTTTTTTTATTCATCCAATAAATTTATCTTTATAAACTGCCTAATGCATTTGACGCAAATGATATTTTGTAATAAGGGACCAAATATACTCGTGCCAGATGATGAAACATTTGATCATCCAGCACAATGTATCCTTCTCAACCTGTCAAAGATATTTTCCTACATCAATAAAGTTAAAATAAGTTGTCTTGGTGCAAATTATCCTACAAATGTCATAAAAAGTCTCTTCACGCCTTTCATAGATTTTTTTCATGTTAGGTTAGCTAAGGGCACTTGTGAAGTACTGTGGGTTATTAACTATACAGAGTAGTGTTGAGGGTTGGGTTTACTTTCCTTCCAGTTTTCATTCACACGTAGTCACGTACAGACACCCTGGCAGGCCTGGACGCTGAAGACTGCGTAGTGTGACTGGCCACTCAACACTGACATGTCCTGCTTTCCTGACTAAGACTGTGACTGGTTACATAGACATCATTGTTACAATCTCATATATATATATATATATATATATATATATATATATATATATATATATATATATATATATATATATATATATATATATATATATATATATATATATATATAGTCTTATAGGCATATATAGTTTGTTCGTTTCTCACACTGGCATATTGTTTTATCTGTGCAATGACTTCGTTCAAGTGGAGCTCCGGGGGCCAGCATGGGCCAAGCAATAGTCGTAAATCACGGAAGCCTCTCTAAATAAAATTCGCCTGTGCCACTAGCGGGCTGGGATCACCCAAGAGGTCCTTTAGACCAGTGAGTTTAAAGCGCCAGTAGACTGTCTCGAGTCTAGACTCTAGACAGTCTACCGGCGCCATAGTCAGCAATATAAAAAAAAGACAAAACGCCACTGCCCAGTGGTTGGGATAACGCTGGGAATCCTGTTACTGTAAGCAGTGGCAGATCCAGCTCCAGGTGAAGGGAGGGGGCTGGTATACGAGATTATGGGCGCCATACCATATTATATATATATATATATATATATATATATATATATATATATATATATATATATATATATATATATATATATATATATATATAGTAAAGTAGTCAAATCCATCTGGCACCGCTACGCGCGCTTTTTTTTTTTTTTTTTTACAAATAGAAATACGATAATGTTCGCAATTTCTTTTATTTCTTTTGTACGTTTATATTTCTTTTATTATTATTATTATTAGTAGTAGTAGTAGTAGTATTAGTATTAGTATTAGTATTAGTAGTATTAGTATTAGTATTAGTAGTATTAGTATTAGTATTAGTAGTATTAGTAGTCGTAGTATTAGTAGGTATTAGCAGTAGTAATAGTAATAGTAGTAGTAGTAGTATTGTTATTATTATTATCATTATAATTAGTAGGCTATTAGTAGTGTTCACAGGAATGATGCCCCCCAGATCTCAGTGAATCTTTGAAAGGGCACAATTTAGGTTCTAAAGGGGGGGGGGGCGCCCCCCCACGCCCCGGGGGGGGGGGGCCCGCCCCCCGCCTGGATCCGCCACTAACTGAAAGGAATTTGTTCTGTTCCTGTTTGGCACGGCGCTGTGTATAGATGCTGCCGCTAAGTCCCTGGTTGACTGAGTTCCCATTGATAATTATGCTCTCCACCCTTGACCTTGCCACACTGCTCAGTGCTTGGGGGAACTTTGTCTCTACCTCCTCTCCACCATCCCACTGACAGCAAGTTGGCCCTGGACAACCCTCCTGTTTCCTCGTAGTACCTCCCTCCCTCCTATCTAGGGGTGGGCAGGTACCGTTAATTTGAGTACCGGTAATACCGGTACTAAAAACTCCATTCCTGGTAGTACCGATCAGTTACCCGTACCTGCAAGGTACCGGTACCGGTATCTTAGGTGCTAAAGGTACTTTACCGGTACCTTAGCGGTATTAACGGTACCGGTACCTTAGCGGTACTAACTATACCGGTAACTAGTTCCGGAACTTTGTACCTGTCTCGCTAGTGCCGCTAAGAAGTCGGTGCTGCTTTGGTTTCGGAATCGCTACTGCAGCCAGGAGTGCGCATTCGGCATCTCTTGTCGCCTGAAGAGGGCGGCTGCTCATCGTGTGGTTCACGCCGGAGTCAGTGTGTGTCAGGAGAGCGGAGCTGCCTTGGTTCGCTGCCCTACACCCTCGACGTGTCTTCACCCCGACGCTAAGTAGCCTTCCTCTCGCATCCCAGCGCCGCCAAGTTAGCCTTAGTTAGGTTAGAGCTTAGTGCTGCAGCGTGCTTGGTGTGTGAATGGGCTTCTGCTGTGTGGTGCGAGTGTTTTAGATTTCCTGTAATAAAGTGTACCGAGGTGTGCACGTGTCTGCTGCCCTATGTGGACTCGTGAGCCCTGGAGGTCCTTCACGCGGGTGTGGGCGCTGCCACCCCCACGAGAGGTCTTCAAGAAGTACCCTCAAGGTGAGGTAAGTCTTCATGAAAAAAAAACTGCCCCAACATACATCTTCGTCAAAAATTTGGTTAGTGCTGCAACAGGTTAATTATTCACTCTCATGCCACGCCCACTGCTGCCTTGGGTGAGTCGGGGTTGCTGGAATGGCTGGCTGGGCTCTATTGAACTCCATCCCTTTCATGATCCTTCGGCGAACAGTCACCTTGCATGAGGACACTGCAATAATACTCTGCTGTTTTTCTATTACCTGTATCGCTACTTATATAGGTCCCCCTCTGGATCCTCTCTTCTGCTTCTTTACACACTTTGCTTTTCAATGGCGCTATAGTATTTATAGTGAGTCAATCTTGTCTTGCCGCCTCCCGCCGGGGCTCGCGCCAACCCCCCGGGGCTCTTTTTTCTTCCAGACATCTTTCTCGTATTCCTTCTTAGCTCTTTTGTCTCTTCTAATTTGGTGTCGCAGTTTATTACGTTCTTCCGTAATCTCTGAGGCTCTGTACGTGGTTCAATAGTCTTCTGGCGAGAGTAGGCTATGGTTTCTTCAGTTTCTTACTGATAATGTCCAAAAAAAAACATTCTCGCTCCCAGATCGTCGGAGTAAATGAACTTGTCTGCCTTATTTCTTCCACATATCATATGGTTTTACTTATTCAACTGCTGCAGTATATGCACTAAGGATGTATGTACAGGTTTTCATAGAAAAAAAACACCAGCATTTCCTTGTCTTTATTCCGTAGAAGCTGATCGAGATGAAATGTTCCACACCCGCCTTGATATCTTACACTTCCTCTGTATAGTATTCAATATACATTGACCATGGCCTTACTTTTAATGTAGAAGGATGTACAGCCTTCTATGTACAGCGTCTCAGATGTGATCAAAACTCACTGCGAGAAAACAGAAGGAAGTATTGGGGCAGGAAGGAGAAAAGCCTACCCATACCCATATAACAGTATATATTTGACTTGACGTCAACCAACCGTGTTACACAATCATGCATGTCATTGCTAGAGGTATATTAATCAGTAGATGGAGAAAATGCGACATACAGGTCAGGCACCAATTACTGAGAAGGGTTTTGGTTCCATGTTTTTAGGGAGAAAAATAGTTGTGGAGTGGTGGTATGTCTTGATCACCAGAGATGAAAAAACTACTAACAAGAGTGGAACAAATGATGCAAGATATCTCCTCCTTTAAGAAAATGAGGGGGAATGACAATGAGAATGAGAGTGAGAATGTGAGAGAGGTAATGAGAATGATAATGAGGAAGAGAGAGAAAGAACGACAATGAGAGAGAGAATGAGAATGAGAGAGAGAATGAGAGAGAGATAATGAGAAATAGAGAACAATAAGAATGAGAGAGAATGAGAATGAGAGAATGAGGGAGACTCGTTATGAGAGAGAGAGAGAGAGAGAGAGAGAGAGAGAGAGAGAGAGAGAGAGAGAGAGAGAGAGAGAGAGAGAGAGAGAGAGAGAGAGAGAGAGAAATTGAAAATGAGGGGGAATGATAATTAGAATGAGAGAGAGGTAATGATAATGATAATGAGAGAGAGAGAATGAGAATGAGAAAGAATGGGAATGAGAAAAAGAAAGAGAATGAGAAAGAGAGAGATAATGAGAATTAGATAATAAGAATGAGAGAGAATGAGAATGAGAGAATAAGACTGAGAGAATGAGAATTAACATTGTCAGGCAAATGAGTGCCCGTGGGTTGAATCGACTTGGTAACTTGCCCAGGTTTACACTCTTATTTTACATGTTTTGAAAAAAAAAATATACGTGTTCATTGTACTTCTGATAGTACCCAAAGACCTCTACATTCCAGTAATGTGATCTGTTTGTGTGTAAAAGCCATGGGATTCGCATTCTTTCGTGTCGCTCTTTTTCAAGCTCAGTTTTCTCGCCTCCTATATAATGTTTCACCACAAATATAATTTTGTCTTACCGATGAAGCGTTATGCTACCATCCCCGCCTCTGTGGGCGCAACCAAAGGTAGAGTAAGCCGGCATGAAGGCAAAATGTTGAGGTGTGTGGGTGGGGGCTGCGCCACATTTCCTACGCCACATTTCCTACAGGACACATCTCCTACAAATTTAGCCCTTTTTAAAGTAGTGACATATTTCCTACAGAGATACAGCATATCTCCTACACACAGTAGGTGTAGGAAATGTGCTTGACACTTGTTTTTGTGTAGGAAATATGACTGCCTAAGTCTAGGAGCTGCGGCAGTATGGCGCATCCGTCATAACTCCTACAGTTATACTGTCATATCTCCTACAAATATTATATATTAATTAAAATGGCACTTTTTATTTTTCACTAAAACTTATGGAACTTTTTTATTTTTCACTAAAACATACTTTTTAAATGAAAACTTCAAGCCTGTCATGAATTGCAGTACGACAAGTGGGACATGTTGCAGGGTTGTTATTATCTATTATATACAAATATTATATATTAATTAAAATGGCACTTTTTATTTTTCACTAAAACTTATGGACCTTTTTATTTTTCACTAAAACATACTTTTTAAATGAAAACTTCAAGCCTGTCATGAATTGCAGTACGTCAAGTGGGACATGTTGCAGGGTTGTTATTATCTGCTGCGGATACAAGGATATTTATGCAATTTGCACAGGAGGACGCGTGTCGGCAGGGCAGAAGAACAACTGTAATTTCCCTTCGCCTTAGGCAGATGCTGCACCGAAGTTCGGGAGGAACATCTTGTTTTTACCTCCGACAATACGGCTCTTCCTCCACAACTGGGGTGCTGAATGCAGCGCAGGTACAGTTTGTTGTTTCTTGACACATTTCGGAGGTACCGGAATCCAGGGTTGTCTGTGTAAACCACTGCATTGAAGCGGATGTTCCCCTCAATACTAGCCATGCTTGGTCCAGGAGCTGTGAAGTACAAAATATGCCGTCTGTCCCGTCGAATGGAGAAACAAATACTGCTGGGTCGAGACTAAACTTGACTCATGTCTGAATGTGAACGATACTGCGCAGAACGGAAGTATAACAAGCTAAGTACTTGTAGAAACAAATACTGCTGGTTCGAGACTAAACTCGACTCATGTCTGAATGTGAACAATACTGCGCAGAACGGACGTATAACAAGCTAAGTACTTGTTGGGTCAAGGTCGTCAGGAGTGTATTGAGTACAGAGGCGCCCCACTAGGGGGGTGTGCCTACACAGTGTAGGAAATGTGACAGAACAGATTATTGTGTGTAGGAGATATGCTGTATCTCTGTAGGAAATATGTCACTACTCGAAAAATGCTAAATTTGTAGATGTGCACTGTAGGGAACTAATTTTTTGTGTAGGAAATAAGCTGGAGACTTGTTTTTGTGTAGGAAATATGACTAATTATGTGTAGGATATGTGGCAGTACTAAAATTATTGTAGGTTTGTAGGAGAAGTGACTACGCCCCTGTGGGTGTCCCGCGTCCGGCCAACCGGGCAGCGTATTTCCGATCTGCCTATTCAAAAGTCTACCCCGCTCTCCCAGGCCCGAGGCTCCTCCCCCACGCGTGACGTCATGATTGACGGTATGAACCTCGTCAATCACAGTGCTACTACAGTCTCTCTCTCTCTCTCTCTCTCTCCAATCACGCGAGGATGGTGAAATAATGTATAGCGTTTTGCAAAGAACTTTCCGAAACAGTGATGTATTGATTTTTTGGGCGATTTTAATCAACCGCATATAGACTGGCAGACACTCACAGGATCCGAGGGGGAATCGCACAGGATGTTAGACTTCGTTGAAAATAACTGCCTTAGCCAAATGGTTAGTGAACGAACGCGCGATAATAATATTCTTGATCTTGTATTAGTAACCCAAGAGAACTTAGTTGATAATGTTAGCGTTGGCGAACACCTCGGATCATGCGATCATAGACTGGTGCGTCTCGACATAAGAGCTCAAACAAGGATTGCAGAGAATAAGGTATTGGTTCCCAATTTTAAAAGAGCGGATTTTGAAAGAATAAGACAGTCATTAACGAACTTTCCATTAGTATCCAACATCGACGTCGAAGAATCTTGGCAAGACTTTAAAGCTCGATACTAACTTGTGAATCTTGTGAAAAGCGCCGAAAAGTTAAAAATCTTCCGTGGTTTAATAATGAAATCAAACTTGCTCTCCAAAAGAGGAACTTGTTATATAGGCAAAAGAAAACCGATAACACTACAGAAAATAGTACACGGTACTACGAAACAAGACGACAAGTCAAAAGTTTAATCAAACAGGCGAAACGGAGGTACGAAGTAAACATTGCGGTAAATTGCAAGTCAGATCCTAATTTTTTTTTTAGATATATAAACAACAAAAGAGAGATTCGAAGTGGGATTGGCCCATTAACAAATAATTCGGGCAATATCGTGACAGACAGACAACGCATAGCGAACACGTTAAATTCTTATTTCGCCTCGGTTTTTAATAGTAATTCTACCGATACTGCTGCTGTTCCTAACACTATTGAAAATCCCAGGCATACCCTCCCTGACTTTGAAATCAGTACAGATGAGGTTCTCAAAGCGCTGCAGTCACTTAAAACTAACAAAAGTCCTGGACCTGATAAAATATATCCAAAATTACTTAAAGAAATATCAAGAGAGATACTCAGACCTTTAACAATGCTGTTTAATATGTCTTTGCACCATGGTGTCGTTCCTAGTGATTGGAAAATGGCTAACGCAACACCCATTTTCAAAAAAGGCGACCGAAAATTACCGGATAATTACAGGCCAATCAGCTTAACTTCAATTATTGGTAAATTATTTGAGACAATTATTCGAGATAAAGTAGTTGACTACCTAGAGTGTAATTTGCTAATCCTGGACTTGCAACATGGTTTCCGTGACAACAGATCTTGTTTGTCGAATCTATTAACGTTCTATAACGAGCTGTTTGCAGTCTATGATGTTTCTAAATCACTTGATATTATTTATTTGGACTTCCAGAAGGCGTTTGATAAAGTCCCACACTACAAGTTGCTCCATAAAATCAAGGAAATAGGTATCGGGGTAAGCTTCACGAATGGATCAAGCACTGGCTAAGAAATAGAAAGCAAAAAGTTGTAATAAATGGAGTGACCTCTGAGTGGATGCCAGTCACTAGTGGTGTCCCCCAAGGCTCTGTCCTGGGACCCGTTCTCTTCGTCATTTACATCAACGACATTGACCTTGGTCTCAATAATTTCATAAGTAAATTTGCGGACGACACGAAAATCGGCAATGCGGTACTTACGGAATGTGACAGGCGGAGCCTATAAGAAGATTTGCGTAAAATATCAGATTGGTCATTAAAATGGGAAATGCCTTTTAATATAAAGAAGTGCCAGATTCTGCAGGTTGGATCTAGAAATATAAAGAAGGACTATGAAATGTGCTGCGTTAAAGTTAAAGGCGTTCACTCAGTCAAAGATCTTGGCGTCACAGTCGCGTCTGACCTCAAGTTTTCCCAGCAGTGCAACGAGTCCGTTAAAAAAGTAAACAGGATGATCGGTTTGATTAAGAGAAATTTTTCATTCAAGAATAAAGATGTTATACTACCTTTTTATAATAATAATTGTATAATAGTTTCGTCAGACCTCATTTGGAGTAGGCCGTGCAATTTTGGTCTTCCCACCATGCGAAAGACTTTGCTAAATTAGAAGGTGTTCAGCGTAGAGCAACCAAGATGATTTCTTCATTACGAAACAAACCCTACGAGGAAAGACTGTCACATCTAAACCTGTTTTCTCTTGAAAAACGCCGCCTCAGAGGAAAACTGATCGAGTGCTTTAAAATACTTAACGGTTTTATTAACGTGGATCCGACAATGCTGCTTGTGATGGATGATTCGACGCGAACGAGAAAAAATGGCGCTAAACTCAAATGTAGACAAGTTCATTCAGATTGCACAAAATTCTTCTTCACTAATGCTGTCGTTCGAGATTGGAACAGATTACCACCATCAGTGGTGCAGTGTAACTCGATTGCATCGTTTAATAATAATCTTAACCGCTATCTCCTCCATCTAAATGTTCACTAGGTCAGTTTCAACGCCATGGTGGCCTCATAACAACTGTCACTTAGCTTTAGGACAGACCACCTAGTTTGGGCCTTAGGGCCTGTGATCTCTCTCTCTCTCTCTCTCTCTCTCTCTCTCTCTCTCTCTCTCTCTCTCTCTCTCTCTCTCTCTCTCTCTCTCTCTCTCTCTCTCTCTCTCTCTCTCTCTCTCTCTCTCTCTCTCTCTCTCTCTCTCTCTCTCTCTCTCTCTCTCTCTCTCTCTCTCTCTCTCTCTCTCTCTCTCTCTCTCTCTCTCTCATATCTCTGTCTCTCTCTCATGTCTCTGTCTCTCTCTCATGTCTCTGTCGATCTGTTTGTCTCTCTCTCATGTCTCTGTCTGTCTGTCTCTCTCTCATGTCTCTGTCTGTCTGTCTCTCTCTCATGTCTCTGTCTGTCTGTCTCTCTCTCATGTCTCTGTCTGTCTGTCTGTCTCATGTCTCTGTCTGTCTGTCTCTGTCTGTCTCTCTCATATCTGTCTGTCTGTCTCTATCTGTTCGCCGAAGGATCATGAAAGGGATGGAGTTCAATAGAGCCCAGCCAGCCATTCCAGCAACCCCGACTCACCCAAGGCAGCAGTGGGCATGGTATGAGAGTGAATAATTAACCTGTTGCAGCACTAACAAAACTTTTAACGAAGATGTACGTTGGGGCAGTTTTTTTTTTATAAAGACTTACCTCACCTTGAGGGTACTTCTTGAAGACCTCTCGTGGGGGTGGCAGCTCCCACACCCACGTGAGGGACCTCCAGAGCTCGGGAGTTCACATGGGGCAGCACACACGTGCACACCTCGGTACACTTTATTACAGGAAATCTAAAACACTCGCACCACACAGCAGAAGCCCATTCACACACCAAGCACGCTGAGGCACTAAGCTCTAACCTAACTAAGGCTAACTTGGCGGCGCTGGGATGCGAGAGGAAGGCTACTTAGCTGTGGCGTGGCCTCGGGGTGAAGACACGTCGTGGGTGGAGGGCAGCGAACCCAGGCAGCTCCGCTCTCCTGACACACACTGACTCCGGCGTGGACCACACGATGAGCAGCCGCCCTCTTGAGGCGACAAGAGATGCCGAGTGCGTACTCCTGGCTGCACTAGCGATTCCGAAACCAAACCAGCACCGACTCGTTAACGGCACTAGCAAGACAGGTACTAAGTTCCGGAACTGGTTACCGGTATCGTTAGTACCGGTAAGGTACCGGTACCGTTAATGCCGCTGAGGTACCGGTAAAGTGCCTTTAGCACCTAAGGTATCAGTACCGGTACCTTGCCGGTACGGGTAAAGAATCGGTACTACCAGGAATGGAGTTTTAGGTACCGGTAGTACCGGTACTCAAATTAACGGTACCTGCCCACCTCTAGACAGGAGGGAGGGAGGTACTACGAGGAAACAGGAGGGTTGTCCAGGGCCAACTTGCTATCAGTGGGAGGGTGGAGAGGAAGTAGAGACAAAGTTCCCCCAAGCACTGAGCAGTGTGGCAAAGTCAAGGATGGAGGCCATAATTTTCATGGGAGACTCAGTCAACCAGGGACTTAGCGGCAGCATCTATACACAGCGTAGTGCCAGACAGGAACGGCACAAATTCCTTACAGTAACAGGATTCCCAGCCAAGGCAACTTATTTTAACTTTATTGATGTAGGAAAATATCTATGACAGATTGAGAAGGATACATTGTGCTGGATGATCAGATTTCTCATCATCTGGCACGAATTTATTTGGTCCCTTATTACAAAATATCATTTGCGTCAAATGCATTAGACAGTTTATAAAGATAAATTTATTGGATGAATAAAAAAAAAAAACAGGTAAAAAGCCATTACCTGATATGAAAAGTAATCCACAGAATTCCTCAAGCTTCAGCCTATCAAGCAAACATTTTTGAAACACACACAGAGGCACCAGCGGGTCCACTGAAGGCCCAGTAAAACATTGAGGCACCAGCGGGTCCACTGAAGGCCCAGTAAAACATTGAGGCACCAGCGGGTCCACTGAAGGCCCAGTAAAACATTAAGGCACCAGCGGGTCCACTGAAGGCCCAGTAAAACATTGAGGCACCAGCGGGTCCACTGAAGGCCCAGTAAAACATTAAGGCACCAGCGGTCCACTGAAGGCCCAGTAAACCTTGAGGCACCAGCGGGTCCACTGAAGGCCCAGTAAAACATTGAGGCACCAGCGGGTCCACTGAAGGCCCAGTAAAACATTAAGGCACCAGCGGGTCCACTGAAGGCCCAGTAAAACATTGAGGCACCAGCGGGTCCACTGAAGGCCCAGTAAAACATTGAGGCACCAGCGGGTCCACTGAAGGCCAAGTAAAACATTAAGGCACCAGCGGGTCCACTGAAGGCCCAGTAAAACATTGAGGCACCAGCGGGTCCACTGAAGGCCCAGTAAAACATTAAGGCACCAGCGGGTCCACTGAAGGCCCAGTAAAACACTGAGGCACCAGCGGGTCCACTGAAGGCCCAGTAAAACATTGAGGCACCAGCGGGTCCACTGAAGGCCCAGTAAAACACTGAGGCACCGGCGGGTCCACTGAAGGCCCAGTAAAACATTGAGGCACCAGCGGGTCCACTGAAGGCCCAGTAAAACATTGAGGCACCAGCGGGTCCACTGAAGGCCCAGTAAAACACTGAGGCACCAGCGGGTCCACTGAAGGCCCAGTAAAACATTGAGGCACCGGCGGGTCCACTGAAGGCCCAGTAAAACATTGAGGCACCAGCGGGTCCACTGAAGGCCCAGTAAAACATTGAGGCACCAGCGGGTCCACTGAAGGCCCAGAAAAACAGTGAGGCACCAGACCCTACACTGAAGGCCCAGTAAAACATACAGGAACCAGCCGGTCCACGGAAGGCCCAGTAAAACATTGAGGCACCAGCGGGTCCACTGAAGGCCCAGTAAAACATTGAGGCACCGGCGGGTCCACTGAAGGCCCAGTAAAACATTGAGGCACCAGCGGGTCCACTGAAGGCCCAGTAAAACACTGAGGCACCGGCGGGTCCACTGAAGGCCCAGTAAAACACTGAGGCACCAGCGGGTCCACTGAAGGCCCAGTAAAACATTGAGGCACCAGCGGGTCCACTGAAGGCCCAATAAAACACTGAGGCACCAGCGGGTCCACTGAAGGCCCAATAAAACATTGAGGCACCAACGGGTCCACTGAAGGCCCAGTAAAACATTGAGGCACCAGCGGGTCCACTGAAGGCCCAGTAAAACACTGAGGCACCAGCGGGTCCACTGAAGGCCCAGTAAAACATTGAGGCACCAGCGGGTCCACTGAAGGCCCAGTAAAACATACTGCAGAGGCCACTTAGACAAGTGAGATTGACGGTTAGATACATTATCACATTATTCCGCCGTGGAACACACACACCCTGCCTGCTGCTGCTCCTCCCTTGCCAGACACACACACTGAAGTCCTAGAAAGAGAATCCACCCTCAGGCACGTTGTTCACGGCAGAATAGTCGTACGCCTGGCCACTGGTGGTGCTGCTCACCTCGGAAACACCTCGCCGGAACACTTCTCGATGATATCCATCCAGGGCCTTCTCGTACACGGCCTCGTTGTCGTGGTGCTGCAGTCCTCAGTCTTGTCCAGTCCGCCGCACTCCTCAGTCATCTGGCCCAGGCGGTCCACCTCGTTGATCTTGGCAGTCTGAGAAGATAAACACGTTTATAACCCTTTGTTGGGTGAATATTAACGAGCCATGTTAACCTACAATACTTTTGGTGACTGTTTTACACTCCCACTGGTATGACACACAAATAACTGATGCATGCAGGAAGCGGTCCGAGTGGGGCATCACCTCACTGGGTCTTATTGTGTCTTCTAAGACAATAATGAATGAATGACTAAGGAATTTATGTTAAGATACATGTCCTCAGACCTGAGAATTGAACTCTAGCCTTTAAATTACTTTAATAGTTCCTCGTAATTCAAAGTACCCATCCTTCAAACACCTTCCAGCAGCCAACAAGTTATAACCCTGTTCACTACCACTGCCTCCATCACCGTATTGTGTACCAGCACTGGCCTGCCGTCTGTGGCTGTGGCCTTCCACCTGGTGCCACCTTTTCATGCCTGCTCAACAAAGACCTGTGTATCTACACTCAGCAATACATTCATTATGATGCAGTGATGCTACAGGAATGAAGATACTGAAGACAGTTTATTCTGATGATCAGTTTATTCTTTTCTTTCTCTTATAAGCATTAGTTTACTGTTCCACTTTGTGCTTGAGTTTTGAAGTGAAGAAAGAATACATCACTGAATGGTAGAGCATCCCATTATAAAATGTAAGAAATCATCCTCATGAACTTACCTCTTTGTCTGGTCTAATGAGTTCCAGAAGAGGTTGTACAATGCCAGCCTTAGTGACGAAGTCTCTGAGTTTGGGGCCATCGCCAGCAGTGTTTCCCGGCGCCCACACGGCTTGCTCTGCATGCCACGCTGGTGTGCGGCGAGCGGAGCAGCTTGACGAACGACACGACAGCACCCGAGGCTGTTGGGGAGGCAAACACCGTGGATTACATGGAGGAACAAACTTTAAACTAATCATTTCTTCATACAACATAAAAACAAAGCAGGAAGATTCTATCAAGAAGCGACACCTTTTTCTACCTCCTTCTCTTCATCTTAAGACTTCCTGTTCCCCTCCACGTTTTTCAACGCGAGACCCTCACAGCAGGAACGATACAACTCAGGGCTGGATGCCACAGAATGCTTAACCTTGCTATTATTTATGAATGGGTCACAAGGAACAATGTAGAACGTGCAGGGCGGGGCTGCGGCAGGGCGCTTGTCCACCATCAGATGTAACAGTAATGGTCGCCAATTTGTGCAAACCATTTGGCATTCGTATCTAGAACATTTTCCTTACTTCACATTGACACAAGAGTAAGTTAGTTTACTTATAAACTAAAGGTGGCAGTCAAAGGGCAAAACAAATTAATAAGTGAACACAACTGCTGCTCCTATGGACATAATACATGTCAAAAGAATGATCAGTTTCAGTTTGAGAAGCCTTAATTGATATTCCTCTCTTGAAAGTTTAATTTATAAAGAGGATAAATAGACATCCTGAACTCTGGCCTCTGGTTACAGCACTCAGCCCACACTCACGCGTCTGCCCTCTCCAGGAGGCGTACAAGGGGGTGCACCAGGCCGGCATCCGGGGTGGCATCTAGGGGCTGGCTGAGAGCATCCTGTTTGCAGCTTGTGTGGCCACCGGCTGGGTGCTGCTGTCGTTACTCGGGATGCCGTTGATATTTTCCTCCACACACAGTGTGGGGCCCTAAAACAGTACACACATATTATAACCTGTTCAGGCTTATACTTTCACAGCCTCCCAGAAGTTTTAGTATATAGAACCCAAACTATAAAAGCCCTTGAAAGTTATTCAACAGTTTCCATTATTCTTACGTACTCTAATTTTGTTAATTATCCCATCTTCCTGTTTGTACATACATGCAATGCAGCTGTTCCTGGAGAACAAACCATTACGCAGTGAACACCAGATAAGGGGCCAAAGGCAGCACTTTGAAATGAAGTGAAAATGGTCATGACTTCAGGAAAGCACCGGGAAACAGTTTTCTTTTAATCATCACTGTGTTCCTCTTGCATTTGACCAACAGGATTGATACTGATGGCGAGCAGCAACTTCTCTTCCTTGCATAGTAAGGAAAAAGGGAACAAAGCCTCGACACACACCAGCCAAACACTGTGTGGTATAATCTGTTATGAGGAACACATGCACCAAAGACAACCAAGGCCAGTGTCACACATTCACGATCTTGACTCCCGACGCCTCCCGACGTCAGGCCACACACCGACAGTTTTGGATATTTCAAAACACTCGGCGCCCTCCCCGACATCTGTCACCCGTCGGCACTAAACTACGACCGTCGGATGTCCATCTCAGCAACGCCTCAACAACATCCTTCCCATCGTTGTTCCCTTCCTCTTATTTTCTTGATCCATTTTTCCCTTCACTCCTTCACCGTATCTTTCCTTAAAGTTGCGTGAATATTCTTTATTTGCCTCGCTTCAGTGTTCGTCACCACTCTTCCTTTTCTTCTTCGTACGTTCCCTCTCTCTCTTACTCTTCCGCTTTCTTTCCTTCCCCTTGAGCGATATTAAAGGAGGAATAGAAGGAGGAGGAGGAGGAGGAGGAGAGAGAGAGAGAGAGAGAGAGAGAGAGAGAGAGAGAGAGAGAGAGAGAGAGAGAGAGAGAGAGAGAGAGAGAGAGAGAGAGAGAGAGAGAGAGAGAGAGAGAGAGAGAGAGAGAGAGAGAGAGAGAGAGAGAGAGAGAGAGAGAGAGAGAGAAAACAATCTCATCTATTTTTTTTTCTCAGTCGTCTGTGTTTTGCAATTCCAGTTTTTCATCATTTGGTAATATTCATTCTTTTATCGACGGGTTTAGGTTTCGGTTTTACCGCATTTTCGTAGTTTCGCGTGATTGCGTTTTGTTCTTTTTTTTTTTTAGTGATACGAATCAGATTACCACCAAAAATTATGTGCCCGCCGTAATGAGAATGTTTGTGTGTTTGTATAATTGTTGTATGTGTGTATGTTTGTTTATGTATTTGTGTGTATGAATGAACGGGATATGTTTGTTTGTATAATTGTATGTATGTGTGTATATTACTGTATTTGTATGTGTTTGTGTGTATGAATGTAAATGTGTATGTACATATGCCTGTGTTTTGCATGTATGTATGTGTGTATGTTTGAATGTTTATTAATATGAATGATTAATAATTCTGTAGTATGTTTATGTTATCATGCTTTGGAGTTTTTCTGTGGATCATTATTTGTACAAGGAAAGACAGAAGCCAAACTCAATAATAAAAAGTCAGGCGAGAGGCGGTGGCCGGGTGGTCAGCGTGCGGGCGTGGTGAGCCCGTGGACATGGGTTCGAGTCCCACCGAAACACGCTGATATTTCAAACCATCGCCGAGTGGCGGAAGACTACCCACATGCTGGCCAGATCTTCAATCAACCATAACTTCAGCGACATCGTTCAAGTGGAGCACCGGGGGGCAGCATGGGCCACGCAAGAGTCATATACCACGGCAGCCACTATAGATAAAACTCGCCTGCGCCACTAACGGGCTGGGTCGTCCAAGAGGCCCCTCAAGACAGCCTACCGGCGTAAAGGCAGCACGTAAAAAAGAAGGGAAATTTTGTAGACTTACTAACTGACCAATCATTATAATGGCTGAGGATGAGAATGATGATGATAAGTAATAAATTATAAACCTGTGTCTGAGAGTTTAAATGTATGTTGGTGGAGTGCGTCTATGTATGTGAATGTACGTATAAATGTGTGGACGTAACAGTGAGAGTAAATTATGCACCTGCTTATCCTCCCCTTCTCACCTGCCGACATCACCTGACTCTCCTCCAGTCCAATTAACACTAATCCACTTAACCCTCTTCTCCTCCTCCTCCTCCTCCTCCTCCTCCTCCTTTTCAAAAAGGGGGACAAGTCTCATCCAGGAAACTATCGTCCAATTAGCCTGACATCGATTGTTTGTAAGTTAATGGAGACTATCATTCGCGACAATATGGTGAAATTCTTCGAAGAAAATAATATAATAAATAATTCCCAACATGGCTTCCGTAGTTAACGTTCGTGTTTAACTAACTTACTTGATTTTTTTTCATTATGTTTTTGAGGTTTTCGATGAAAGCAGATCAGTAGATATCATATATCTGGACTAAACGAAACTTTCCAACTTTTCCAATGTCGAATGACTCGGTCATAAAAGAAACTCCTGCCAATGGCTGTATTACATCGCCTCGCTTGAATAGGTACATCTTTGTTTCTAGTCTTCAAGTTAGTTTGTTGCTCGAAAAACTTGGAGTAGTGGATGTTACTGAACTCTTTCAGGTACTTGAACTCTTGTATCATACCTCCTCGTAAGCGTCCGTTTTCCAGCGTAGAGAGATTGAGCCGCTTGAGTCGTTCCTCACACGGCTGTGTCCTTAATGGTGGAATTATTTTCGGAGCACGTCGGTGAACTAACCCTTGCGGTACTCCACTAGTGACTGGAAGCCACTCAGAAGCCTGCCCGTTGAGCAACACTCGTTGTTTTCTAATGGTGAGCCAATCTTATCCACGCAGTGAGGTTGCTTCCTATACCCGCTGGCTGTAGTTTCTTTAGGAGTCGCTCATGTGGTACCTTGTCAAAGGCTTTTGGAAGTTCAGATATATGACATCGCTTGGGATGTGATACTCTCAGTTTTATTATATACCTTGGAAGAAGTGCAGTAGATTCGGTAGGCTGGAACGCTTATTCCTGAAACCGTGCTGGGTATCCGGTATCATATTACTGTCCTCTAGAAAACTGACAAGTTTGTCTCTAACGATCTTTTCGAGGATTTTGCTGCTTACGGTAGAGGAGGAGGATTAGGAGGAGGGGGGGAGATAAAGAGGAAAGATGCATATTTTAAAACGATGTTCTGTGTATGAGTATTCAGGTTACGAGAGAGAGAGAGAGAGAGAGAGAGAGAGAGAGAGAGAGAGAGAGAGAGAGAGAGAGAGAGAGAGAGAGAGAGAGAGAGAGAGAGAGAGAGAGAGAGAGAGAGAGAGAGAGAGAGAGAGAGAGAGAATATCAAACTTTCAGAAATTTTATTGTATCTCATTTTCTCTTACTTTTTACCTTCCACAGAAATCACTTAATTGATAAAAAGTGAATTGCCAACAGTAACTCGTTCATTTGCTAATTTGCTTTTGTTATTTCCTCATCGTTCTCGTGTCTCTTTAATGGATTACAGCGTCGAAGTTTAATTTACAAAGCATTTAATTAATCTTCTTTCTCTTATTTTATTTGTTTCATTGATAACACTAATTCCAAGCGTAATCGAGAGCAAGGGATTTAACAATCTTCTTGAACTAATAATTTTGCTTTGTCTGAACTTTTATCTTTTCCTTTTTTTCTTCTTATCGTTTATCGTTGTTATCTTTCCGTTTTTATTTCTTTTTAGTTTCCCATTTCCATGAACCAGAGGGTGAGTCACTGATCGTCATATTAGTTTAATTCCATATTTTTTTTTCTTTTTTTTTCCGTGAGTGTCAGTCCTCCTTTACTCATTTCTTTTATTTATCTTTTAGTATTTCTCTCATTCTTGAGCTAACAATTACATCCTTTTTTTCTCATCTCTGTTTCATCCGCACCAGCCAGAGAGCGAGTCATTGATCGTCTTCACAGTTTAATTTCATATATGTTCTTTTCCTGCGTGAGTTTCAGTCCTTCTTTTTCATCTCTCACATTTCCACAAAGCCGAAAAACTTTTATCATATTTCTAATTCAATAACTCCACATCCTTCCTCGAGAATATTTATTTTTTCTTCTCTAACGTGTTTGTTAAGTCCCTCCTGATATTCTTTTGCTCTTTCTTTTTTACTTGTTTCGGTCTTTTCAATTACAGGTTTTTATCTTCAGAATTTTTAGAATTCGAAAGTCAGACAGTACATTATTCATCTCTTTACATATATCTCTTTTTCATTGCTTCAAATTGTTCATTAAATTATTGAGCTCTATTTCACTTCCACTAAGGTAAGACCCATTGGTTACAGTAACAGATGAACTTTATAGTCCTTTTGTCCCTCGAAATTTCTCCATTATTTGCTCATATAATTTGTTCACGTTCGTTGGATAGTTATCTTTTACAGCTTCCTTTTCATGAGTCTTAGTCTTTTACAATTTCGATCTTTTCCAATCTTTCACGAGTTTCAACATCAATAATTTCTTCCTTTTTTTTTCTCATTGGATGTTTACGTTCTTCTCATATAGTTTTTTTTTAAATCTTTCTTTTCATAAGTTCCAATATTCCATTCAACTGTTTGCATCTTTATCCTATTTCCACAAAACCAAAAATAATTGATCACATTTGCACTTTAATTTCATACCTGCACATTTCTCCCCTCTTGAGTGTCTCTCCCTTTTTTTTCTTCTTTTTTTTTTGGTATTCTAATCTAGATTTGCGTAATTTCCGTTTCCTTTCCAGTTTTCATTTGCAGTTGTTCACCTTTTTCTTTCTTCGCTTGTCCTCCTTTTCCATCATCTAACTATTTTTTATATTAATCTTTTCTATCTCACTTTCTCTCTTCCATCTCATTTTTTCTCATCAACCTGTATTATTAATCACTTATTTTTTTTTTATTCTTTATTTTGTATATTCTATCTTCCACACTTTGGGTTTGTTTTCCCTGATGCATCTTTTCAATCTTTCATCTGTTTTGATTTCTTTTCTCTCTAACTTTTTATGTCAATCACCTTTTCTTCCTCGTTCTCACTTTTTTTTCCTCGTTGGCATCTTACACTCTTCCATTTCATATCATTAACGTTTCTTGACATTCAGTTTTATCATTTGTATTTAAAATCTCTTGTTTACTTTCATTTGTTTCCACACCTTTAGAGCGGCAAGTGAAAAAAAACACGTGTGGTCTAAGTCTCATTATAAAGTGGTTGTTTACGTAAAGAAAAAAAATACACATCCAGTTGACGGGATTTTGCATTCTCTCTCCCTCTCTATTTCACTCTGCCTGGCGAGTGAATTTACGTATGATTGTATGTATGTATGAATGTATGTATTTTTTTTTTTTTTTTTTTTTTACGTCCCTGCCTGTTGCGCCGGTAGGCATCTTCCTGGTGGGGCCTGATGGTCGGCCCAAGGTTTCTTCCAGGTGGGGCCTGATAGTCGGCCCAGCCCGTTCTGGCGCAGGCGAGTGTTTATAGTGGCGCCATCTTGCATTGGCTCATGCTGCCCCCCGGAACTCGTTCTTGATTCGCTTGGACGGCTTCCTCTAGAGTCCGGGTTGATGGGTGGTCTTCAGGACAGCATGTGGATAGTTTTAAGCCACTCGGCGGTGACGAGTGGCAGTGATCTGAACTGAAAAATCCGAGTGGTAGCGTGGGGATTCGAACCCGCGTATGTATGTATGTATGAATGTATGAGCGTTTATGCATGACCGTTTATGTATTCCCTGACTGGATGATGGAGTGGAAAGGTACACATTGATGAATACACTGTACCCACGACCTTAGAATTATGTGTACATTGTTTGTGTATGGTGTGTGTGTGTGTGTGTGTGTGTGTGTGTGTGTGTGTATGTGGCGAGATCCAGAGAGCAGGACATAGCAACACACTGTTACACATGCATTAGGGAGGAGGGACAACACACCTTCACGCCCCGAAACACACCCGCACCAACACACCACCGCAGACAACCAACACAAAAAAGACACTCCCGCGCCACTACGTCCTCCGCGCCTCGCTTCCCACACGCCCCGCCGTGGACTAGAGCTGAGGGCGGAAGGCGTGGGCGGGGGAAGTGCAGGAGGCGTGGGTGAGGGAAGGGCAGGAGGAGGAGGAGGAGGAAGAAGAAGAGGAGGAGGAGGAGGAGGAGGATAGATCAAAGCACGTGGACGTCGGAACCTTGAGTGGACGATGGTGGTGCCTTCGGGAGGAGGAATATGAGGAGTAGGAGGTGGTGTAGGATTCCAACGATAAACAGGAAAAGGATGGGGTATAGGAGACGAAGCAGGAAGAGGATAAGGAAGTGAAGGATTCAAAAGAAGAGGAGGGCGTATAGGACCCAAAGGGTATTCTCAGACCACCTTTCAACTCCTGTTTTCTTAAGAGCGTGACATCAGGGACTCTGTTTTCATCCCTCGCGGCGACTTTCAACAATGCCTCGGCTTCTTTACTAGTCTGAGAGGCGTCCTGAAGGCCACTCGTCCCCCTGATGGCGTTGGGGAGCACTAGACACGCCGCCAGAAGTACCCAGAGGCACCAGGTTCTTGCCCCCTCGCGTCCCAGCAGACGGTGAAGCCCCAGCAGGAGCAGCGGGAGGCCTGGCGTTCCTTGGGTGGACGTCTGGGCCCGGCTCGGCTGGGGATCGTTTTGGAGCTCGGCTGGAGCCTCTTCTGGGGGAAAGGAACGGGGATCAAGGGCACGCAGCGATAGGGAAAGGAAGGATTAAAGCTATAGAGACGATCAAAATGGAAAAAGCTCGAAGATAACTGATAAGCCAATACGATTGATCTTAAATACAAACAAAGAATGATCATGAGGATGTAACATTTATGGAGGATCGATTATATGATTTTCTATTTTCATGCGAAGATCTTAGGCTGGGGTCACACATTGCTGATTTAGCGTCCCGCTGGGTCCCAACCTAGAAATTTTTAAGAACGGGGTCAGTCTTGATCGACAACATCCCGTCTCATACCATCTTTGATCTGAACATTTCCCCACGGCGACAGACCCCCGACTCCCCACAAAAAAAACGTCGGGGCGAGGCGTGGGTCTGCCTGCATCAGGCAGGGGTCCGCCGCCGGCGGTATTGCACGAGCAGTCCCGCTTGACAGGGCCAAACGGGACCTAGGCGGAGCCCCGTCGGACGGGGACTGCTGATGATCCGACGTTGCCACGTGGCGCACAATTTATACGGTTATTTCATGCCATTTTCATCCCGCCTGACGCCGCCAGATGAAGGCTCACCCCACTTGGCGGTGTCTGACCCCGCCTGCCGCCACTAGGTGGGGATCCCACGCCCCAGCCATTTTTACTGCCGACCATGGCCACGATGCCACACGTTTTGTGCCGTTTTCACTGATCGGGACCGAACGGGACGCTAAATCGGCTGTGTATGAGCCCAGCTTTATACAACTTTCCTCTAACAAAAGGAACAAAAAAAAAAAAAAAAATGACAGCGGTAGAAATAGGTCACACGGAGAACAACAGAAGACAAACGTTGAAAATAAGAAACGGGAAAGACACGCAAAGGAGAGAAAAGTAGAAACTGTAAAATGAAAGAAGGAAAACAACAGAAAGAAAGCAAAGAAAGGATAAGGAACTCAGAACAAGAGAAGAAAGAAAAGTAAGAGAAGTAGCACACTCAAAGCCAAGAACTCGAAGAAAGACAAGAGATAGAGCGCTAAAGGCAAAGAAGGGGAATATAATTTTGTAACGTAAAAGAATGTTCAGAAAAAAAGAATATTTCATATTAAAAGCAAAAGTAGAACAAGAGATTCAGAACCAGAGAAGGAAGAGCAGAAGCAGCACACACAAGGATGATAACCTGATGGAAGACGAGAGAGATAAAGCTCAGGCCAGAGAACAAAAGAGGATCAGGAGGGGTGGAAGGCGCGGAAGTCAAGTCAAACAAAGAGGATCAGAGGAACGAGGCGCCGAAGAGGAATAACCTAAAACGGATTTGGGAATGAGCCGTCTAAGAGGAATTCAATAAAAGGCGATTGAGGATACAACACGACCAAATAGGATGGGATAAAAGGGATTAGAGGAATGGGATAACGAGGAGGGGGAGGAGGAGGAGTACCATCAAGGGGATTAGGGAAGAAAGCAAGAGAGGATAAGGACAAAAGGGAAGGAAAATAATGAGGGAGAAAAGACCGATAGGGAATAAAGAGAGAGAATCATAAGAATAGAATTAAGAGGAAGATTTCCATTGCAAGAGAAAAGAAAGAACAAGATTTGAATTTTCGTAGAAAGGTACAAAAAAAAAAGGATTGGATATTAAAAGAAGACCGAGAGGACTGTAAGTAAAATGAAAGAAAGCAGAACGACGGAGAGAGAATCATAACTTATATGGTAGGGCGAAGAAAAGAAAGAGAGAAGAAATTTACTTAAAACAGAAAACAGGAAGACAACCACAATTAAAACGATTACAAAGAAAGAAGAAATATACGAAAGAAATACGAGGTGAATAAAACACGACAACAAAACAAAAGAGAATCTGCGAACAAAAGTAGAAAACATAAGATAAATAATTGTTAAAGGAAAACATAACCAAAAGAAAACAAATTAAAAAGCGAAAAAAAATAAAACAAGGAAACACAAGACATCAAATACAAAACAATGCAACTGAGACGATAACGTATTTTATTACACACACACACACACACACACACACACACACACACACACACACACACACACACACACACACACACACACACACACACACACACACACACACACACACACACACACACACACACACACACACACACACACACACACACACACACACACACACACACACACACACACACACACACACACACACACACACACACACACACACACTCACACACACACACACACACACACACACACACACACACACACACACACACACACACACACACACACACACACACACACACACTTCCTCAAGACTTTCTTATCGCGACGTTCGAAGACGATTTATGTTCATGGAGAGAGAGAGAGAGAGAGAGAGAGAGAGAGAGAGAGAGAGAGAGAGAGAGAGAGAGAGAGAAAATGCACCCTACTCCATTTTACTTCATCTCACTCCCTCAAAGTCCTTCTCCTTACTCTATTTTTTTTCCTTTTTACTTTTCACTTTTTTTTTCTCTCTCTCTCTCTCTCTCTCTCTCTCTCTCTCTCTCTCCATGCATCGTGGCAACCAATGAGAGTTTGTTTGGCGACTTAGAAACATCTGTTCATTATGTGATGTAATTAAGGCAAGGTTATTATTATTTATTATTATTATTATTATTATTATTATTATTATTATTATTATTATTATTATTATTATTATTATTACTGTTGCTTCGTTTATTTCGGTATGAGAACGTTGGATTTGATTAGGTTTTAAATATACTTAAATGACTTATTTTTAGTTTGCTAGTTTGCTTGTTAATTGTTTTTAGTTGATGATATAATTGTTTATATACTACATGTTTTTTTTTAATGGTCGTATTATTAGTGTTAGTATTAGTATTAAAATTAGTATAAAAAAATAGCATTAATATTATCTAGTGCCGAGTGAAATTACATGGATGAATGGTTTAACTTTGGTTAGGTTTAGAAGCTGCTCATCTAAGTGGTTAATTCATTGATGAGGTCGTTATAAGTAAGCTGTTCTTGATTTTAGTCCGATAGATATTAGTCACTCCGTTTATAGTGACATTGGATGGTATTTTGGGTTATTTTTAGGTAGCATTAATGCTTTGAAATCCTAGCGAAGGCACTGACGGCTTAGCACTCAATTTTACTTACTTCCTAATGGTTCAACGTGTCTTTTTTTAGCAGAAAGCATACCGGCACTAGGATCATTGGCTCGTTAGTAGTTATTAGCGATGTCACCGTAATTCTGGCGAGGTCATCGTTAACGAGCACCGCGCCGTGGAACAGAACCCGTAACAATGAACGTTTCGAATGTGGCCGTGTTTTTTAGGCTTTACATTTCCCGGAAATTAGACGTAAAGGAATATTAATTAGCCCCGCCGACGCTACCCGATGGAAAATGCCGCGGAACGAGGCGATCCGTTTCCACAAGTTGGGAGGTAACTCGGCCCTTCTTCTCTGGTAGTCGCGCCGGGATCGACTCATTGGTAATAATACAGGGAATTTAACGGCAGTAGCAGAAGCCACCGAATTACACAGGAAATATTGAATAAAGAACCTCATCTATTCACACAGTTCCATCAAGAGTGGCTAAAAGAAACTCGTAATGACGGACTGCATAAAAAAGTACTATAGTGATTTTAATGGCAGCAGCACAAGAGGCCGGAGAATCACACAGGAACCTTACCCGATCTCACAAGCATAGCGACAAGGAGAAATAAGAATAAAAACGCTGAAAGTAGCCTACTATAGCGAATTTAAAGGCAATAGCACGGGAATACTAAAAAGTCACACGGGAACTAATGAACATCGAGTCTCATCCATTCACACAACCCCAACGGAAGGAACAACAAATTGCTCGTTAGGACCAACAACACTAAACGTACCATTGCGACTTTTTTGGCAGCCGCCAGAAGATCGCCGAGCCCACAGTTAATGCCGAATACAGAATCTCTTCCTTTCACATGACCCCTCCAAAAAATAATCACAAGGGCCCGCTGAAAAAAGGACCCAACAAAAGCCAGGCGGATAACCCTTCCAAAACCCCAAACACCTCACGGAGTCACTCAGGCACGTATTATTAGACGCTTTCGGCTCCTACAACAAAATAGTTAAAAGGCAACAAAGGAGACGAGTCTTCTCTTGAACGAGGTTCTCTTGAATGTTTATCAAGTTCATGGTGCAGAAGCCTTGTCAGACCACCACAAGGCTCATACAACTACGAATGGATATACCCACAGCAGCCTCAAGGAAAGCCTCGTCCAATGTAGGAGTGTTAGCCCCGAAATGTTTGAGATTAGTCGGGTTCTCATGAGTGTTTTTCGCACTCATGGTGCAGAAACCGCGTTAAGCTCTCACCAGGCACATACAACTACCCATGGAAGTACCAACACAGCCTCTACGAAAGCCTCATCTATTGTGAGTGAGTAAGCCCCGAAATGTTTGAGAATATGGGCCGCAAACTCCTCCACGCCTCATCTTCCGTCTGGCTTTCATCCGCGTCATCTGTGGCCTGGAGGCTGAGGCGTGGCAGGAGGACTCGGCTGTCACCTATATGTTTTAACGCTGAGGAAAATGTCCCTTCTCACCAATAATAAATGTTGCATAAGAATAGTCTTGCGAAACGATAAAAATGTTGCCGGAGAACAGCTTTACAAACCGATTAATAATGATCGTCATACGAATTTGCAAGAAAAAAGTTGTGAAAGTAGAAAAGATGGCTAATTCAAGTTAACATCTGGACCTGCCTTGATACTCATTTCCTAAGGTTGTGAAAGTCATTGGCAAGTTCTCAACAGCACACATCATCATCATCATCACCATCGTCATCATCATCTTCAAACCTCCCTTTTCAAAGCCTTACATCATATCATCTAAGTTCTAGTAGCACAGTCAAGTTCTCTTCACACGTCGATAATACAACTAAACAGACAGCCGCGTCGTAACCTAAGACACATCATTAAAATGGTCTTCCACTTCAAACACTATAGCCTATTCATTAGGGCAAGGCCACTCACGGCAGCTTAGTCCCAGCGACTCCACTTCCCCCTTCTGGCTGGGTAGCTCCGAGCTGGATGATGTAACCTACTTGTCATGTTAAGTAGTCAACGTAAAATGGTAAGTAGTAATAATAAAATGTTAAGTAGTCAACATAAAATGCACATCTAACACAAACTGCTAATTTATGTTCAAGCACTGCCCAAGGTGATTTAATTTAATTATGCATTTTATGTTGACTACTTAACATTTTATTATTACTACTTACTATTTTATGTTGACTACTTAACATTTTATTATTACTACTTACCATTTTATGTTGACTACTTAACATTTTATTATTACTACTTACCATTTTATGTTGACTACTTAACATTTTATTATTACTACTTACCATTTTATGTTGACTACTTAACATTTTATTATTACTACTTACCATTTTATGTTGACTACTTAACATTTTATTATTACTACTTACCATTTTATGTTGACTACTTAACATTTTATTATTACTACTTACCATTTTATGTTGACTACTTAACATTTTATTATTACTACTTACCATTTTATGTTGACTACTTAACATTTTATTATTACTACTTACTATTTTATGTTGACTACTTAACATGACAAGTAGGTTACATCATCCAGCTCAGAGCTACCCAGTCAGAAGGGGGAAGTGGAGTCGCTGGGACTAAGCTACCGTGAGTGGCCTTGCCCAAATGAATAGACTATAGGCACGGTGTCCCTAGTTTTGGGTCGTTCGCTAACACCTTCCTTCTTAGCCCCGTATTCTCAGACACTTTTGGCTTCCACAAGAAATATTTCCAAAGAAGATTAGCCGGGGTCCCATGAGTGTTTTTCTCGTTCATGGTGCAGATGCCTTGTCAGACTATCACAATATTATACTCAGCGGTAACCTTGGCCCAGGGTTCGACTCCTGAGCGGGGTTAGAAAGTACACACCCGTCCGTCTATGCCCCCCCCCCCTCCCCCCCCCCCGCACACACGCAAGGAGTGGGCGCCGGGGGAAATCTTGCGAAGGTAACGAGTGCAGCGTCGTGTGTGTAATTCACCACGACCTGATCACGTGTTGGACTCGTAATCGCCAGCAGGTACCCTCCCGACATTAGCAAGTGCTCTTTATCGTCGATCTCTGGGTACTGCCAGGACCTCACACACCACACACCCCATCCCCCTTGCTCAAGAGGGGACAGTAACCACTCCTAGTCAACGGAAAGAATCCGGCCTTAGCGGGGCTCGAAACGCCGCCCTGTCAGACCGTGAAGCCTGGCAGCGCAGCGCTCTAACCAGTTGCTCCACGGAGAGGGGTGTGTGTGTGTGTGTGTGTGTGTGTGTGTGTTTTAAGGTAATTGTGTGCCTTAGGTTTTGATGTTTGATTCAAGTTTTGAAGTAATGATAAATTAGTCTCTCTCTCTCTCTCTCTCTCTCTCTCTCTCTCTCTCTCTCTCTCTCGCTCTCTCTCACCCTCTTCCCCCCTCACCCCATTCCCCGTCACCTGTTCCCCCACATTCCCTTCCCCTTCTCCCTAGCCTCCCAACACCCCTTCCCGCCTCACTCTAACCCCACCCACACACACACAGTCCTTCCCTCTCCTCTCACATACACCCCCGACACCCTTCCCCCACCCCCCCCACCTCCCTTCTCCCCGCCCACGCCCACCCACCGTCGAGCACGTGGACGGACACCGAGGCGTGCGTGGCGTGCACGGGCGCGCACGTGTAGTTCCCGGCGTCCCTCCAGGTGGCGTGGGTGACCAGGAGCCAGCTGGTGCCCGAGTTCTTGTCCGTCACCAGCTGCACGCCGCCCCGACCCCCGGCGTTGATCTCCACCAGCTCCTCCTTGGCTGCGGGGAGGAGAGAGGAGGTGGAGGTGACGGTGGCTGTTTGTAGAGGAGAAAACAAGGAGAGCAATTGATAGTGATATGTCTTTAGAGGAGTAAATAGTTTTAACTGAGAAGGAGAAAAGAAAGAGTTGAAATTAATGTTGATTTTTGTGCAAAGGAGAAAATAGGAACTGTAATTGTAAGGAAGAGACAAAAATATTGTAGTTGAAAGCAGTGGCGGACCTTTAAAATTTGGCGCCCTGGGCAGTATACTGACCACTGGCGCCCCCTGCGTTAGTCCTTGGTAAAAGTAGTTATCAAATGTCAGGCTACCAGGGTAGGTGCCCACAGCCTTGAAGTGCACTTTAGCTGTGGAGACCGACCATCCCCAAACTCCACTTTTGCCCAATTCTAAATGGGGAAAATTGTCGATTTTCGCAAAAAATGTTGGTTGAAACTATGATTTGATGCCGCAGATCAACCCGCCGTCCAATTGTGTGCCCGGGTACGAAAATTCAATTCAAAATATGAGCGTATGCAGTCAGCAAGGCCCAAAATGCCCGACAACAGCCGAAAATGACCATTCGTCGCGGAAACGTCCGGTTGAAACTCTGATTTGGTGCCGTAGATCGATCCGCCGTCTAATTCTAAGCCCGGGTACAAAATAGTAAGCTGAAGTATTAGCGTATGTGGTCGGAATGGCGGAAAATGTCCGAAAAGAGCCGAGAATGGCCATTTTTCGCCAAAAGTGTCCCGTTGTAGCTCTGATTTGATGCCGTAGATTGATTCGCCTTCCAATTTTGTGTGATTTTCAGGTCAAAATTCGAAAGTCTATGGTCAGCATCCAAAAAAAAAAAAAAGGCCGATTTTCCCGCCAACGTGTGTGGACCCCCCTAACCACCAACGTGTGTGGACTCTATAAAAAATACCCATCCCCAAACGCACTCAGCTTCGTGAGCGAGTGTGTTTGGGGATGGTATCAATGTCTGCTAATTTTCTCAAAGTATTTATAGTGAAGTATTATGTATGAATGCAAAGTAGAAAGGTTGGATGATGTTATGTATGCGTTGGAATTTACTAATGACGAATAACATTTGAGATACAACCATTTCAAATAAAATAACCCGTGATTTTAGAAGCAGGAGAAAGATGAAGAGGATGAGGAATATAAAGTTACCCCACACATTATCTCTCTCTCTCTCTCTCTCTCTCTCTCTCTCTCTCTCTCTCCTCCTTATCTACTGAACGAGGAGGATCGAAGAAACATTTGAATCAGAAAAAGAGGACTGAACGCGATGTGAAGAAGGATCAGACGGAGGAGGAGGAGACGAAAGAGTGAGGCAGGAAGAAGAGAAGGAAGTGTGGAATGGATAACAGTTCCGATCCTGGCTATTGACTTCCACTGTCTCCTCTTTGTCTCTCGTTTAAGGGATTGGAGGAATATGTTGAAAGATTGGAGAGGATTACAAAAGTTCTGATGCATTGAGAAGGATAAAAACGAAGAGGAGGAGGAGAAAAACTAGGAAAAAGAGTAGTAAGGGACTGATCTGCTTTCTGTCATCCTTATCTGGTAAGCAATGGGATCAGGACGAAAGTAAAGGAATTAGGAACCTGAAAAAGAGATGTGGATATAACGAAGAGGAAGCTGATGGAGTAGACGGCAAAAAAGAGATATGAAGACGAACAAAGTAACTGAAAAAAAATAATTGTTGTAAATGTATACGATGAGGATTTTTTGTACGTGTTAGCCTATAGCGCCAGTAGGCTTTCTTCAGGGGCCTGGTGGTCGGCCACAGCCCGTCATGGCGCAGGCAAGTGTTCATAGTGGCGCCATGTATTCTTGGCTCATTCTGCCCCCCGGAGCTCATTCTTGATTCACTTGGACGGTTTGCTATCGAGTCCGGGTTGATGGGTGGTCTTCAGGACAGCATGTGGGTAGTCTAATACCACTCGGCGGTGACTGAAAAATCCGAGGTGGTAGCGGCGGATTCGAACCCGCGTCGTCCAGAACGCGGTGAATGCGGGGCCTGCACTCTAACCACTCAGCCACCACCTCCTCGCGAGATAATGGAGAGAAAGAAGAGTATGTAGGTAGCAAAAAAGGAGGAAGAGGACAAAGAAAAAAAAAAGCATAAGCAAAAATAAAATAAATTAGGAAAAGGTAAAATATATGGAAAAAAGAACACGAGCTTAAAGAACAGGAAAATATAAAATGTTAAAATACAAATATCAGATGATGAAAATAATAATGTAGCGGAAGATAAAGGAAATCAACAAAAGAGAAGGAAAGTGAAGAACTGGAAAATAAAAACAAATCGTTAGAATAAAAAAAAAATAGAAAGACGACGTAAAGAATAAAGTATATGATAATAGCAGTTTAAAAGAAGGGCGTGGAGGAAGGAGCGAACATTATGCAAGTAGATGAAGATAATGGTAATGAAAATGTGAGGGAAAGAGACTATTAGGGCGCGGGGAGGAGGAGGAAAAAAAGAAAATTAAGAAGAGGAGGAGAAGGAGGAGGAGGAGGAGGAGGAGGAAGAGGAAGAGGAGGAGGAAATGAAGAAGAAGAAGAAGAAGAAGAAGAAAAAGGAGGAATAAAAAAAAGCAATAAACTGAGAAGAAAATGTAGAAAATGGAAATTGAAGAAGAAGAAAAAGAGGAGGAGGAGAAGGAGGAGGAGAATAAGAAGAAGTTAATTCCTTAAAGCGTATGGCGAAAAAGATTTACCCACAAACAAGGAATGCAACCCGGGATATTAGAAAACTAGTGGCTGAAAAATAAACCAAGCCCAACGCATCAACAAGGTGCCTCGGTTCGAACCCCTCTATGAACACCTCTTCCGTCAAGTCCCCCTAAGCACTTTCCACTTCCAGTATTACCAGGCGTCATTCAAAAGATGGAAACACGAAATAATATTAAGATGTTTAAATTCCCCTTATTAGTCCATCCTTGTCCTCTTAACACAGTTTGTACACCTACTAACTTCATCTTCCACCTAATAAGTCTCCTTCTAAAGAGTCTTATTTCTCTCATTACTGCGCCTCGTGAAGAAAAAGTAGTACTAATACCAATACCAAAAAATATTACTTCTGGAAAAATAATATTAATACTACTACTAATGAAAATTAACTTGAAAAAATACAAGTGATAATATACTAACGATAGATATTAATACGAAATATTAACATTCTAAAATACCAAAAAATACTTATACAATCACTTTCGCGTCGTCTCTAAATACACGACAACGACCACGGTAAGAGTTACTCTGCCTGAGTTCCCCCTCGCGGTGCACCTTTACCCTCTGAACACTCTTTTCACACCTCGCAGCATCAGCCACCTTCAAAGTTCCCTTCCGAGTAATCTAATTTCCATTATCGCTGAGCTCGTAAAAAAAAGTTGCTGAATAGACGAGAAAGACCATAGCACGAGCTCGAATTTCCCTCTTGGCCCCCCGTTTTTCCCTCTCATCTCCTTCTTTTTACACCGAACGACCTCAAACTACCATAAAAGTTATATCTAAACACTCTTATGCCCGTTATCACTGCGCTCGTAGAACAAATGCTGAATGACGAGAGACTATAATTCAAGTTCGAATTATCTTTCTAACACTTTTTCCCGTTTTCAACACACGTCTTTTACACCCAGTGACCTCAAACCACCAAGAATATTATCTGTAAACATTCTTATACCGTTATCATTGCGCTTGTGATGAATAAACTTGCTGAAGATGCGAAAAAAGCTACGGTGTTGATAAATAGATACAGGATGCAACAACAACAACAAAAAAGACTTTCCATACCAAGCCCTTTTATCTGAACACATTTTTTTTCTCTATAGTTTCAATTTTACTGCAAAATGCTACAGGGCGCAATGAAAAAAAGAGTATATAATAGTTACCGAGGTTCGAGTCTCCTCTCTCAATAGTCTTTTTTTTTCACTCCAAGCTTTGTAGGCGAACGAACTCACCCTTGAACACTATACTTCTCCAACCACTACCCTCAGGAAGCTACTGAATACAAAAACAATGAATGCGACAACAGCACTTCCTTTCCCCTTTTATGACCTCCATTCCCTCTTAGCGTCCTCCACCGTTACCACCCCAACAAAGCCACTGAATACAAAGTAACAACGCATACCATAACAGCTGACTGGTTCAGATTCCCCTCCTAACATGTCCTTTCCCTTCCTAGCACCTCCTTGCCCTTCTTTAACTGCCTCCTACCACACCAAACTGCCTTCCATCCCCTACTATATTTCTGTTAGAACTGAGGCTCTTAAGGAAATTAAGCTGAACACAAAGATTATAGCATTGGAGGTTCGGTTCGAATTCCTCTTCCTAACTCCTCTTGTTCCCTTTCTGTAAACACTTGATTTTTCTTGTTATTACGCCCCGTTGTAAAAACACGTAAATACAGTTAAAATAATAAAGACGTCTCCATAAAAAGGCTCGAATCTCCCGCCCGTGAACACTCTATAACTTTTATTACGCTCTGCTGTTAAAAGAAAATGTGAATAAGGTAAAATACTAAAACTACAAATGGATTCGAGTTTCACCCTAATACTCTTTTCACACCTGAGGCTCCAAAACAACACTAACTCCCCCAAGAACTCTTCTGTATTCCCTCTTCACTTTATCATTACCCACTACTAAGAATATTGTACTTCAATACAGCAATATACTACAAAGAGGTTCGAATCTCCTCCCAACACACCAGTCGCCCCCAAACCAGCACCACCGGCCGTGAATACTTTATTTCCATTATCAGGGCGTCGCGGAAAGAGTGTCGGCGGTACATTGTGGGGATGGGCCTCGAGGGTGGGTGGAGGGCCAACCTGCGCCCCGAACAGCCTCTGCAGGCGTGGCTCACAGGGGCAGCGCCGAGGCATAAAGAGCGCTCCTGACTGCTGAGAACTCCTCGTTATGGGGCTTTTTCTCTTATGTAACGACTTGTGAGGTGTAGGAAGGAGGAAGGAAGTGTGTGGCTGGGTTGGTGGGATGTGTGTGTGTGTGTGTGGGTGGGTGGGTGTGAGTGTCTTCATGTATATGTGTGTGTGTGTGTGTGTGTGTGTGTGTGTGTGTGAAGGGGATACGTGTATGGGTGTGGGGGCATGTTTTATGTTTGTGTGTTGTTATGTAGTAGTTGTTATGGCAAGGATCCTGTGTTGTTACTGCTTCCTTGAATAATGATCAAAGTTTACTGTCTTAATTTAAATGCTTTTAGATTTCTTTGGTTTTGTGTGTCATGGGTCATATTACTGTTATTATCATTGTTATTGTTGTTGTTGGAGAATGAAGAAAGAAGATGAAGATAGGAGAGTAAGAGAAACTACAGTGGCACATAATGATAAAGAGAAAGAAGGATAAAATAGGGAAGGAAAACACAGGGAAGGAGAGAAAGGAGGGAGGGGAGAGAAAGGGGGGGGGGGGAGTAAGAGTGTGAGAAACTGTTAAGAATTAATTTGATCCCCTATGAAATGTGTCCAGAAAAGGTAGGGTCAAGGAGGGAGTTTGCTGGTGTTTTATGTAATTATCTCTCTCTCTCTCTCTCTCTCTCTCTCTCTCTCTCTCTCTCTCTCTCTCTCTCTCTCTCTCTCTCTCTCTCTCTCTCTCTCTCTCTCTCTCTCTCTCTCTCTCTCTCTCTCTCTCTCTCTCTCTCTCTCTCCCCTCCATCTTCTCAGCCTGTGGAGAGAAGGCGTGGATGAGGAGAGGAAAGAAAGGAGAATTGTATTAGGAAATGTTTATGGAAGGAGGAAGAGAGGACGCGGAGGAAATGGAGGAAAAGTGCAGGAGAAAACGCGAGAGATAGAGAGAAAGAAAATGTTGCCTGTGGAGACTGAGATTCCGATGAAGTGAAGAACGAAAGAATAGGAAAAAAGGAGAGGAATAAGAGGCAAGGAAAAAAAGAACGGGTAAGAATATTAGAAAAGAGAGAAGGATTATTAATGTTGTAAAAATATGTAAAAATAGACAAATTAAGAAACGAGAGAGAGAGAGAGAGAGAGAGAGAGAGAGAGAGAGAGAGAGAGAGAGAGAGAGAGAATCCGAAAAATCAAAAGCTTTGTTTGACAAATAAAAAGAAAGAAAAAAAAAAAACAAGAGCAACGCATTCAATCTTGCAGAGTGAACAACAACAACAACAACAACAACAACAAAGTAACAAAAAGGGAACACACTCTAAAACAAAACACACAACCCTTTTTCTCTCCCTTCCTTCCTTCCTTCTTCCTCCACATTCGTCCAGCTCCACTCACTCCCCTCCACCACAAACCCTTGTCACCCCTCCTTTCTCTCCCCTTCCACACATTTTGTCATTTATCTGCAATTTGTACTTCTGCTTTTTCTCTTTCGTTATTTGTCTTTCTTCTGTTCTGTTTCTCTTTCATTCGTTTTGTTCTTCATCTTTCTTTCTCCCTTTCTTTCTCTTCTTATAATCTTTCTCCTCCTCACCTTTCTTTCCTCCCCTGCATCCCTTCTCCCCTTTTAGCCTTCCTAGCATCACTTTTCCTTCCTCCCTTCCCATCCTTTATCCCTTATCTCTTCCTTCCTCTTCCCCTCTTCCCTATCCCTTTCATAATTTTCACATCTCTTTTCCCTCCTCTCGTACCCATCATCTTTTCTATCTTTCTCCTTCCATCTCACCTCTACCTATGTGTACTCACTTCGGTCGCGGGGCAGCACGTGGTACCAGGTGACGGGCGCTCCCCTGATGGCGCCTTTCACCACGCACGTGATGTTGATGTCGCTGCCCGCCTTCATGAAGATCTCCCTCGAGCCGGTGATGCGCGCGCTGGGGACTGGGGGGAGAGGTGGGAAGGAGTTAGATTAGGGGTGACAGGTGTGGGGTGTAAGAGGTAGTGTGTGTAAGGGGTGTAAAGGGGTGTGGTGGAGAGGAGGGGGGAGGGGTATTGAGTAGAGGACTTGAAAAATTATAAAATCTCAGGTCCTTTGCTCTACGGTTCACACTGGCAGAATAACCAATTACGTAATGAATCTTATAACATGGTTAATAGCTTCATTCTGCCCAGATACATACAAATCAATCATGTTATATGGACACGTCTTTAATGGTATTTGTCATTCCTGTGGCAATCATTGTCAAATGTTCTTTGCAAATTGGCGTTGAAAAATAGTTGTCACCATCTGGCCAAGGAAGTTATGAAAAAAAAATATATATATCAGAGTAAAAGGCATCAAAACGCCGGCTGCGAGCAGGCCAGTTGTAGGTTAAGATATAGGGAAAAAAGGGAGGAGGAGGAGGAGGAGGAGGAGTTAAGGACAAAAATTGATAGGAGGGAGAGAAAGTTTGGTGAATCTGTAGGACGCTTATTGGGAGGAAAATATAGAGAAAGACGAAAAGAAAACGGAAATAATATGGAGATGGTGAAAGACAAGTGAACAATGAAGAAGAGAACGAGAAGAAAGATAAAATGAAAAAAAAAAACTATGAAAATGTTGTGTAGTAGTATAAAGAGAAATCAGTAAACATGAAGGGAAAAGAGAAAGAAGGAATGTAGAGGTGACACAGAGTAAGGAAAAAATGGAAGAATGGAAGGAAGGAGTTAGAAAAAAGTTCAGAAGACGTTGAAAAATAGACGGCAAAAGAAATGGAAATTGAAGACACAGAAGGAGGAGGAAGAAGAAAAAGCAAGACAAGAGAAAAACAGGAAAGAATTAAGGGAAGAAATAAGAGAAACATAACCAGGAGGAAGAAGACGAGAAGGAAAGGCAGAGAAAGACAAGCGAGGCGAAGGTGTGCGACAGAAAGTGGAGTACATGGAAAAAGGGAAGATGGAAGAGAAGTGGAGGAAAGGTCAGTAAAGGAGGGAAAGGAAGAATATCTGAGGAAGAAGGAGTGTTGTTGAGGGCAACGTGAATAGGAGAGGAAGAAGAAGAAACTAGGGAGAAGAGAGACAGGGAAAAAGGCGTTGATCGATGATGAAAAGGGTGAAGGAGAAGAAAGATTAAGAGGAGAGATCAGAGAAAGTAGATTTTAAATGTCAGAAGAAGAAAGGAGGAGGAAGAATAGAGATGTAGGGAAGAGAAAGGGATAATAAAAGAAAAGAGGAAGTAGAAGGAGAACGAAGAGGATTTCTCTCTCTCGCTCTCTCTCTCTCTCTCTCTCTCTCTCTCGTCGCTTTTCTTTCTCAGCTCTTTTTTAATTCCTTGGCTTTGATTCATTTTATTTATTCATTTTTCGTTTTACTCTTTCCCTCGTTTATTCCTCTTTTTATATCCGTGGTTCTTCTTTATCTTTCGTTCCTTGCTTTTATTATTATTTTTTTTGTTTTTATTCCTTCCAAGTCTTGTATTTCTAGTTCTTTCTCTTATTTTTCTCATTCTTCTTTCTTTTTCTTCCTGACCTAATGTTTCCTTTACCTTCCCTTCCTTCTTTTTCTTTTCATCTTTCATTTTCATTCCTTTATTTTTCTTTCCCATTCCTCTTGCCCATTTTTCTTTCCCGTCTCTTCGTTGAACAACATTCCTTTCATCGCCTCTCACTACCTCCACACACGTCTCTTTACTTCCCACCTTTC